>NC_053392.1:120257652-120472652 GCF_905171765.1 Bufo bufo
AAACCCCCCCTGTGGCGCGCTGCCCCTGATGAAGAACCGCCCCCGATCCATATTTATGTCAGTCCCTCCTGATGCGGTCCGCCCCATGCTGTCTCCCCGCCCCTCCTGCCCCAGCCTCCCCCACCCTCAAGGTTAGCCGCCGTACCCCAATACAACCCCCCCCCCCATTCCAGCGCTGCCCCCGATCCTGTGCCCCCGCTGTGTGTGATGGCGGCGGCTCCATTCCTGAGCCGCCGCCATCAGCAGCTCTATGCTGACACTCTGCTGTAACCCCATCTCTGAACCATCGGGGCTGCAGCGCTGATAGCAGCGCCCAATGGTTGCCATGGCAACCGGACGCTTTGCAAAGGCGTCCGGTTGCCATGGCAAAGGCATCCGGTGCTGCCACCTACAGGGCATCTAATAGTATTATACTTTGCAATGCAAGAGCATTGCAAAGTATAGTACAGCCATCAGCCCCATTGGATCTTCATGATCCAAGAGGGACTTGATAAAAAAGGAAAGTGAAAATAATAAAAATGAAAAATAAATAAATAAAAATGTAAATTAAAAAAAGAAATTGCCTTTTCCTATAAAAAAAATAAAATACACATATTAGGTGTCACCCGCGTCCGTAACGACCGTCTCTATAAATATATCACATGATAGACCCAGTCCGATAAACAATATTAAAAAAAAAAAAAAAACTGTGCCAAAAAAAGCTATTTTTGTCACCTTACATCACAAATAGTGCAACAGCAAGCGATAAAAAAGGCTTATGACCCCCCAAAATAGTACCAATTAACCGTCACCTCATCCGCAAAACATGATACCCTATTTAAGACAATCGCCCCAAAAAATATTAAAAGCTATGGCTCTCAGACTATGGAGACACTAAAACATAATTTTTTTGGTTTCAGAAATGCTATTATTGTGTAAAACTTAAATAAATAAGAAAAAGTATAAATATTAGGTATTGCCACGTCCGTAACGATCTTCTCTATAAAACTATCACATGACCTAACTCCTCAGATGAACGCTCTGTAAAAAAATAAATAAATGAAAGCTGTTCCAAAACAGCCAATTTTTTGGTCACCTTGCCATATAAAGTGTAATAATGAATGATCAAAAAATCCTATGTACCCAAAAATGGTACCAATTAAACCTCAACACTTCTGCAAAAAACGAGCCCTTGCACAACGACGATCGGCAGAAAAATAAAAAACATATGGCGTTCAGAAAAACCAATCCAGCAAAATCTGCCTTCCAAAAACCGTATGGCATTCCTTTCCTTCTGCGCCCTGCCGTGTGCCCGTACAGCAGTTTACGACCACATTTGGGGTGTTTCTGTAAAACCGCGGAATCTGGGTAATAATATTGAGTTTTGTTTGGCTGTTAACCCTCAATGTGTTAAATAAAAAATGCAATAAAATGGAAAATCTGCCCAAAAATGTGAAATTTAGAAATTTCATCTCCATTTTCCTTTAATTCTTGTGGAACACCTAAAGGGTTAAAAAAGTTTGTAAAATCAGTTTTGAGTAACTTGAGGGGTGTAGTTTCTGCAATGGGGTCATTTATGGGGGTATCCACTATATAGGCCCCACAAAGTGACTTCAGACCTGAACTGGTCCTTATAAAGTGGGTTTTGGAAATTTTCTTAAAAATTTTAAGAATTGCTTCTAAACTTCTAAGCCCTTCTAACGTCCTAAAAAAATAAATGACATTTCCAAAATGATGCCAACATAAAGTAGACATATGGGAATTGTTAAGTAATAAATATTTTTATTAGGTAGACTTTCTGTTTTAGAAGCAGAGAAATTGACAATTTGTAAAATTGTGAATTTTTCAAAATTTTGGGTACATTTTGGATTTTTTCATAAATAAAGGTGAAATATATTGACTCAAATATATGACTATCATGAAGTACAATATGTCACGAGAAAACAATCTCAGAATGGTTTGGATAAGTAAAAGTGTTCCAAAGCTATTACCACATAAAGTGACGCATGTCAGATTTGTAAATTTTGACCTGGACATTAGGGCATCAATGACCCTTGGTCATGAAAGGGTTAATTGTCAATTTTTTCTACAGATATCTGGAGTGTCGATGGGTGGTAAGTTTTCTCCCTCCATAGCCAATATTTTTATGGTGTGTGGAGGAGAAATTTTTTTTATTCACTGACACCAACCATTCTTTCAGGATATTAGATGGTATGGGCGTTATATAGATGATTTGTTTGTTTGGACAGGAGGACATAGGACAGATATCCCCTTTCCATACCTACATTAACAGTTGTCTGATTCGCTCTCTTCAGTTTACATCATGATACGACACAGATACTGTGTATCTAATCACCTGCACAACCTGTCAATTACAGTATGTAGGCTGCACAACCAACTCTATTAAAACCAGAGTTCGGAAACACCTATCTGATGTGCCGCATTATCTAACCTGTAATGTTTCTGCGGCAAGTTTGCACTTTACCGTAGTGCACCAAGGGAATACCTCTTTGTTTTCTGTACAGGGGATCAAAAGAGTGTCTCTACCTGTCAGACGGGGTGATCACAGTTGTAAGCTTCTCAGCCGAGAAGCTTACTGGATGTTTGAGCTAGGAACTTGTTTCCCTACAGGTCATAACAAAAAGTAGGACTTCATCTTGCATACCACTGATATGTTTATTGTAAAGGTTTGAGATATATGCTTCTTGTCTTTGTAGTTTACTGTTTTTATAATAGGATAATATTACAGTGTTTTGTATCTTTTTTCTGGCACATGAGGTGTTAAATTTTAAGGGAATTTGATCCCAGGTTTCCTCCTGATCCATATGAGTCACGTGATTCTGTACTCCAACTTGATTGGCGGCGAGCCGGGGACTCATAGGGAGCATGAGTCTATGGTAGCATTGTCGTGAGTAAGGACCCGTGATTGATAGGTCCAAAACGCCAGTCTTGTGTTTGAAAAGTTTCTACCGCATGAAATAAAGCACAACTTTTTAGAAGCTGGACTATAACCTTTTCTTCTACAGTGACTGTGGTTGGTATTGCAGCCAGGCCTTGTCAACTTGAACGGGGCTCAGCTACGCCCTAAGTCATTGTGACTCATGAACATGATGTCACTGGCCTGAGAAGAGGATGTTCATCGGAGTCGCTGTGGCCTCTTCAAACTGCTGGTTGGCGAGGGTGCTTGGAGTCGGACCTTAAACCGATCATCAATATTTTACACCTTTAAGGGGATGTGTCACATAAAGTAATCCCCTAATACTGAAAACTGGTGTTGAGTTGGGATGTTGTAGGAATGTACCAAGATGTAATGTTTTAGCGGTAAAGGTGGCACCTATACTTACTTTCATTTCTCTTCTATTAGAGCTCCAGGATGTCGGTGGCGGTAGTTCTCCCAGGCAGTTCGTCCATCAATGTCAAGTTCAGAAAAGCTGCTCAGAATAGCGGATGAGACTGGAAAAGAGACAGCGGTCGATTAACACATTACAGCTATGATCGGTCAGAGATTGTGGTCACTGTCACACAGTATATCTCAGGTCATATTACCTTCTAGGATCCAGCAGATAGAATCTCCTGAATAATGGTTCACGTTAGTTGCGGGCGTGGACAGTTTTGATTCTCCTACATTTTCCATTTCATTTTTCTGTTTGTTTGAAGGAAGTCTGTCACTCGAAAAATTGGTTTGAAAGTAAGCATACCCCCACGTAGAGTAGGTGCCCCAAAACATAAACTTTTGTGTGAAAATCTGAAACTCTAATCTTGATAAAATGCTTCTTTTTATATTTATGCAAATCAGGCTTTCGGTGCTCCATGAACATGGCCCCTTTGTTTAGTGCACCGTCACTAAACCAGTAATGATACCCAGCACATCCTCTCTTGTTTAACCCCTTCCCGACCAGCGTCGTACTAGTATGGTGTTGGCCAGGTCTTTAAAGCTGGTGCCCGCTCCGGAGTGATGTCTGCGTCTGGCGGTAATGCCGGTCGTGGACATTTAACCCTTCAGGTGCTGTGGTCAATCCTGACCACAGCATCCAAGCGTGTAAAAACCCAGAAGCGCGCACTTCTGTGTATGCTCCATCTCCCTCAGGTGGCAACCGGAGGAGCCAGAGCATGTATGCAGCAGCCCCTGTCATTGAGAATGACAGGAGGCTGCTGCATAGTGTTTCCTATGGAGCCCTTGTCTGTAGCAGGGCTCCATAGGAAACTAGTAAATGCTAATGCATTGGAGTCTATGACTAATGATTGCTTGTTATAGTTCCCTATGGGAACTATAAAAAAGTGTAAAAATCTAAATAAAGTTTAAAAAAATATATAAAAATTCAAATCACCCCCCCTTTCCCCAAAAAATAAATAAAAATACACATCATGAGTATTGCCACATGCGGAAAAACAACCATACTATAAAAATATAAGAATATTATTACCCCAAACAGCAAAAAACATCAAGTGACTATTCACCATTTTTGTTTGTTTCTTTTCCCACAAAAAAAAATAAAAATCCTGCAAAAAATGAGCCCCTCACACAGTACCATACACATAACTACAAAAAAATTATAGGGGTCAGAATATGGCAAACAAAAAACATTTTTTTCAAGGTTTTTATTATTTTAGCAGTATCAAAACAAAAATGTAAAAAACTACATATATAATACTGACCTGGAGTAATGAAATTAAACTGGTCAGTTTTATCGTTGTAAATGAAAAACCATAAAACTGTGGTGGCATTGCATTTTTTTTTCCAATTCCACCCCATTTGGAATATTTTTTCTGGCTTCTCACTACATCATATGCAGTATTAAATACAGGCATTTAACAATTACAACTTGTCCTGCAAAAAACACAAGCCCTCATACGGCTATGTAAACGATAAAATAAAAAAAAAGTTATGGCTCTGGGAACAGAAAATAAAAAGTTATGGCTCTTAGAACGCTGGAGAGCGCAAACGAAAACTCAAAAACCTCTGAGGGTAGAAAGGGTTAATTGAAAGCTCTTAAGAACTTCAGAACTAGTAGCGATGACACAAAGGAAGCTAGATGCACTGAATAGGTTGGCTCTACCCATGATGCATTGGGAAATTTATTTGATCAATACAAATAAAAAGATGCATTTCTTAAGAGGGGTGGATTTTCACAAGAAAGGTAAGGTTATGTTTTTGGGCACCAACCCTACATGCCAGTATGCTTACTTTGAAGACGATTTTGGAGAAGTCAGACTCCTTTTAAGTTGTTTTTCATGTCTTCAGTTCATCTGTCAGCAGATTTGTGCCCACATTGCTGAGAAAAATGATGTTTTAATATACGCAAATGAGCCTTTAGGAGCAACGGGCCATTGCCGTTACACCTAGAGGTTCTGCTCTCTCTGCTACTGTAGCACACTCTGCACTTTGATTGACAGGACCAGCTGTGATGATGTTTTCACTGCCTGGTCCTGTCAATTAAGGTGCAGAGAAAGCAAAGCCTGTAGGTGTAAAGGCAACGCATATATTAAAACATAATTTTTCTCTCAAATGCGAGCACATTTGAACATGGGACCAACACGGATGTCTTCAGCTGCCAAGTGCACGTGTAACAGACCAGTGTCATAGGTACAAATCTTCTGACAGATGCCCTTTAACCCCTTAAGGACACATGACGTACCGGTACGGCATGTTTCCCGAGTCCTTAAGGACACATGACGTACCGGTACATCATGTGTTGTTCCGATCACTGCCGCCCGGCGGGCAGTGATCGGAACAAGGTGCCTGCTCAAATCATTGAGCAGGCACCTCGGCTAAATGCGCAGGGGGGTCCCGTGACCCCCCCCCCCCCCGTGTCGGCGATCACAGCAATCCGCAGGTCAATTCAGAAATGCGGTTTGCTGCGCTTTCTGCAGTTTCTGATCCCCGCGGTCCCTGACTGTGGGGATCAGAAACTTTAACATGCCCAAAATATAGATTTTCACCCCCCCCCTGCACCCCTGAGTGATTTTATGGCGGCAGGTGGTGCAGGGGGGGTTGCGGGCGGTGCGGGAGGCGGGCGGTGCGGCAGGCGGGATCGCAATCCCCCGCCCGCCTCCCTTTTGAATAATCATTGGTGGCCAGTGGGTATAGCAGAGTGTCAGCACATTGCTGACACTCTGGTATAAACGGCTGACATCTGTGCTGTGATGTCAGCCGTTTAACCCTTGACCAATGACCGCGGTATGGAAGAGCAGAGGTTAACAGTCGGGAGCTCCCTCCCTCTCCCATCGGGGGGCTGCTGTACCTTTGCAGCCCGCAGACAGGATGTGGTCACAGAGGGAGGGAGCCCCCCTCCTTACCCTTCCCCGTCTGCTCAGTTGTGGCCACAACTGAGCAGACGGGGAAGGTTCCCATGGCAACAGGACGTCTTCTCAGGCATCCTGCTGTCCATGGTGCTGAACAGAATTGTGCTAAAGGCATAGATCTGTTCAGACAAAGTGTAAGTAAAATACAGTACAATACACTATATAGTGTACTGTACTGTAATATACAGACATCAGACCCACTGGATCTTCAAGAACCAAGTGGGTCTGGGTCAAAAAAATGTTTAAAGAAAAAAACGCATTTATCACTGAATAAAAATTAAAAAAATAAAATACACTACACATATTAGGTATTGCCGCGTCCGCAACGACCTGATCTATCAAACGGTCATGTTACTTTTCCCGCACGGTGCACGCCATAAAAATAAAAAAATAAAAACTATGAGGAAATTGAAATTTTGCCCACCTTACTTCCCAAAAAAGGTAATAAAAGTGATCAAAAAAGTCGCATGTACACCAAAATAGTACCAATCAAACCGTCATCTCATCCCGCAAAAATCATACCCTTCCCAAGATAATCGCCAAAAAACTGAAAAAACTATGGCTTTTAGACTATGGAAACACTAAAACATGATTTTTTTTGTTTCAAAAATGAAATCATTGTGTAAAACTTACATAAATAAAAAAAAAGTATACATATTAGATATCGCCGCGTCCGTATCGACCGGCTCTATAAAAATATCACATGACCTAACCCCTCAGATGACCACCGCAAAAAAAAAAAAAAAAAAAGGTGTAAAAAAAGCTATTTTTTGTCATCTTACGTCACAAAAAGTGTAATAGAAAGCGATCAAAAAGTCATATGCACCCCAAAATAGTGCCAATCAAACCGTCATCTCATCCCACAAAAAATAAGACCCTACCTAAGATAATCGCCCAAAAACTGAAAAAACTATGGCTCTCAGACTAAGGAGACACTGAAACATGATTTTTTTCTGTTTCAAAAATGAAATCATTGTGTAAAACTTACATAAATAAAAAAAATTGTATACATATTAGGTATCGCCGCGTCCGTAACAACCTGCTCTATAAAATTACCACATGATCTAACCTGTCAGATGAATGTTGTAAATAAAATAAAAAACGGTGCCAAAAAAGCTATTTCTTGTTACCTTGCCTCACAAAAAGTGTAATATAGAGCAACCAAAAATCATATGTACCCGAAACTAGTACCAACAAAACTGCCACCCTATCCCTTAGTTTCTAAAATGGGGTCACTTTTATGGAGTTTCTACTCTAGGGGTGCATCAGGGGGGCTTCAAATGGGACATGGTTTCAGAAAACCAGTCCAGCAAAATCTGGCTTACAAAAACCATACGGCGCACCTTTCCCTCTCGCCCCCTACTGTGTGCCGCTAACAGTAGTTTACGGGCCACATAATGGGGGGTTGTTTCTGCAAACTACAGAATCGCGGCAATAAATATAGCATTTTGTTTGGCTGTTAACCCTTGCTTTGTTACTGGAAAAAATGGATTAAAATTGAAAATTTGCCAAAAAATCAAAATCACCATTTGCCATTAACTCTTGTGGAACACCTAAAGGGTTAACGAAGTTTGTAAAATCAGTTTTGAATACCTTGAGGGGTGTAGTTTATAGAATGGGGTCATTTTTGGGTGGTTTCTATTATGTGAGCCTCACAAAGTGGACCTTCAGACCTGCCACTGGTCCCCCAAAAAAGTGGGTTTTTGAAAATTTCAGAAAAATATTCAAGATTTGCTTCTAAACTTCTAAGCCTTGTAACATCCCCAAAAATAAAATATAATTCCCAAATTGATCCAAACATGAGTAGACATATGGGGAATGTAAAGTAAAAACTATTTTTGTAGGTATTACTATGTATTATAGAAGTAGAGAAATTGAAACTTGGAAATTTGCAATTTTTTACAAATTGTTGGTAAATTTGGTATTTTTTTTATAAATAAAAATGCATTTTTTTTACTTCATTTTACCAGTGTCATGAAGGACAATATGTGACAAAAAAACAATCTCGGAATGGCCTGGATAAGTCAAAGTGTTTTAAAGTTATCACCACTTAAAGTGACACTGGTCAGATTTGCAAAAAATGGCCTGGTCCTTAAGGTGAAATAAGGCTGTGTCTCTAAGGGGTTAAGTCTTGTACAGTATATTTCCTTTGATGCCTGCTCATCTTGCCAATATTACGGAGGTAGTTGACACAACATCCTCTGATGTTCAGAGTCAAAGTAGACTAGTATGTGTAAGGATGTGGGGCAAGGGACCTTAAATGTATTACTCTGCTATGTTGTAAATTGTATACGGTAATTACTGCAACATCTCACTTTGGTCAGTAGATGGCAGCAAAGGAAAGGATTATAAAAGTCTACATTGGAGCTGCCTCCCAGGCTATGAGCTCTGCGCTGCGATTGGCCAGCGCTACAGCCTAGTAGAAGGAGACGCCCAGGAGAACAAGGGCAGACTCCGCCTACTATACCAAGTCACCGAACATACCGGAGGACATAACGGGAGAACAGAGCGGCGCCCAGGGATAATAGTAAGTGCAGTGAGATCCCTGGGTGCCGCTGTATATGTCATGATGCTTAGTTCACAATGTCAGGATCGGTGAAAGGTCCTCTTTAAGTTCATCCAGTCACCCCAGTCCCCGCCATTCCCTGGCAATCATGACCTCTGATTCCTCAGCCCTCTGGTCATGGTGGAAGCAAAACAGTACTCTATTCTCTTGTATAGTTTGCAGTAGGGGTGCACCGAAATTTCGGCAGCCGAAAATATCGGCCGAAAATGCACCTAATCCACTTCGGCCGATATTGTTACATATCGGCCGAAAATATGGGGTGTGGGATTTGTCACCCACCATCAGCGGGCGGGCGCCGGGTGGGCGGTTTACTTTGTCACTGCATCTTTATTTTACCTTACAATCGTGAGGCTCCAGTAACTAACAACTCTGCAGGCAGAGCGGAGGGCGGCGTAACGTCACTTACTCACGTGACGCGCCTGCTCCGCCTCCTACATTCATAAAGTGGGCGGAGCAGGTGCGTCACGTGAGTAAGTGACGTTACGCCGCCCTCCGCTCTGCCTGCAGAGTTGTTAGTTACTGGAGCCTCACGATTGTAAGGTAAAATAAAGATGCTGTGAGCAGCAGGGCCGGGGCTGTTATGGGTAGGGGGATCGGTCTATGGAACTGCTATGGGGAGGGGGGATCTGTGCACTGCTATGGGGAGGGGGGATCTGTGCACTGCTATGGGGAGGGGGGATCTGTGCACTGTTATGGGGAAAGGGATCTGTGCACTGTTATGGGGAAAGGGATCTGTGCACTGTTATGCACATAACAGTGCACAGATCCCCCTCTCCATAACAGCGCCACCCACAGATCCCCCTCTCCATAACAGCGCCACCCACAGATTACCCTCTCCATAACAGCGCCACCCACAGATCCCCCTCTCCATAACAGCGCCACCCACAGATCCCCCTCTCCATAACAGCGCCACCCACAGATCCCCCTCTCCATAACAGCGCCACCCACAGATCCCCCTCTCCATAACAGCGCCACCCACAGATCCCCCTCTCCATAACAGCGCCACCCACAGCTCCCCCTCTCCATAACAGCGCCACCCACAGATCCCCCTCTCCATAGCGCCACCCACAGATCCCCCTCTCCATAGCGCCACCCACAGATCCCCCTCTCCATAACAGCGCCACCCACAGATCCCCCTCTCCATAACAGCGCCACCCACAGATCCCCCTCTCCATAACAGCGCCACCCACAGATCCCCCTCTCCATAACAGCGCCACCCACAGATCCCCCTCTCCATAACAGCGCCACCCACAGATCCCCCTCTCCATAACAGCGCCACCCACAGATCCCCCTCTCCATAACAGCGCCACCCACAGATCCCCCTCTCCATAACGGCGCCACCCACAGATCCCCCCTCTCCATAACGGCGCCACCCACAGATCCCCCTCTCCATAACAGCGCCACCCACAGATCCCCCTCTCCATAACAGCGCCACCCACAGATCCCCCTCTCCATAACAGAGCCACCCACAGATGAATTTCATTCATGAAAAAGAATTATTAATAAAATCATTAAAAAAGAAGTATTTTAAAAGTATTTGGGCAAAAAGGCAGTTTCGGTTTCGGTTTCGGTTTTCGGTCAAGGGCATCCTGAATTTTCGGTTTCGGTTTCGGACCAGAATTTTCATTTCGGTGCACCCCTAGTTTGCAGGTGACCTACACTGAACTGTTATCTGACCACTATATTGTCATTGTGTTATTAGTTACATCGGTCTTGGAATAATGGTAGCATACCCCTGTCTCTGAATGGAGGTATTTCTATGTTCCATTTTTCTTTTTCTTCTTTTGATGTGGTTTATTTACATAAAAGGGGTTATCCTAATTCTAAAAGATCCCCCTCCGATGCTGGGGCCCCTCATATACGTACAGACCAAAAGTTTGGATCACACCTTCTCATTCAAAGAGTTTTCTTTATTTTCATGACTATGAAGGAATCAAACTATGAATTAACACACGTGGAATTATATACATAACAAACAAGTATTCAAAGTAGCCACCTTTTGCTTTGCTTATACTGCTTTGCAACTCTCTGGCATTCTCTTGATGAGCTTCAAGAGGTAGTCACCTGAAATGGTCTCCAACAGTCTTGAAGGAGTTCCCAGAGATGCTTAGCACTTGTTGGCCCTTTTGCCATCACTCTGTCGGTCCAGCTCACCCCAAACAATCTGATTGGGTTCAGGTCCGGGGACTGTGGAGGCCAGGTCATCTGGCGCAGCACCCCATCACTCTTCTTCATGGTCAAATAGCCCTTACTTTCAAAGTTTTCCTAATTTTTCGGCTGACTGACTGACCTTCATTCTTTAAAGTAATGATGGCCAGCCACTCGTTTTTCTTTCTTTAGCTGCCTTTTTTACTTGCCATAATACAAATTATTACAGTCTATTCAGTGGACTATCAGCTGTGTAGCCACCTGACTTCTCCTCAATGCAACGATGGTCCAACCCCATTTATAAGGCAAGAAATCCCACTTATTAAACCTGACAGGGCACACTGTGAAGTGAAACCATTTCAGGGACTACCTCTTGAAGATCATCAAGAGAATGCCAAGAGTGTGCAAAGCAGTAATCAAAGCAAAAGGTGGCTACTTTGAAGAACCCTAGAATATGACATATTTTCAGTTGTTTCACACTTGTTTGTTATGTATATAATTCCACATGTGTTAATTAATAGTTTTGATGCCTTCGTGTGAATCTACAATTTTTTCATAGTCATGAAAATAAAGAAAACTCTTTGAATGAGAAGGTGTGTCCAAACTTTTGGTCTGTACTGTACATTATACTTATCTGCTCCCGGCACCTGTGTCACTACGGATCCCTGCACGGTCGCCGCTGCATCTCTGTATCGCGCTGATCAAAACATCTGGCGATGGGCGGTGACGAGCCCTCTAGAGGCTGGTCACCATCGCTGCTGCTATTGGCTGCTCTCGCCTCCCACGTCTCGCACATCAAAACAAAACATGCAATGGCGGCCATGCAGGGATCTGATTCAGAGTGACACGGGAATAAGAGAATAAAGGCACAACATAGAATCATAAGAAGCCATTCTCCAGAATTGTTATTTACATGGGGGAATTCAAGTTGCTATTTAAAACAGACATGTCAGGAGAGGTGACAGGTCCTCTTTATGTTGCCTTAGCGATGTTGTTGTAAAGACTTTCACATATGAGTGCAGTCTTAGTGAAAAGAAATGTGACTTTTTTTATGTTAAAACATGTTTTAAAGGGGAGGTCATCAGTATCTGATCAGTGGGGTTCTGGGTGTTTGAGGAGGGCCACAGTGCTACAGTGAGCACCGCGGCCGTCTCACAGCTTTCCCTAGGCCCAGTGATGTTACGTTTCATCAGTCACATGGCCTAGGAGCAGCTCCGACCCATTCATGTTAACTGAGTCTGAGCTGCGATACCAACCACAACCACTATACAACGTACGGCGCTGTGCTTGGTGTGCCGCAAGAAGACCGCAATGTTCAGCGGAGTGTTGGGACTTCCTCAAACAGCTGATTGGTGGGGGTCCTGGGTGCTAGGCCCCTACTGATTACAGACTTATCATCTATCCTGGAGAATAGGTCATCAGTATAAAATAAGTCTAAAAACCCCTTTAAGAGTTTTTGGTATTTTTTTTTTTTTTTTACTTTTATCATGTCACTGTCTATAGTTAAAAAAAAACAATAATAATAAAATATATATAGTGACGTGGAAAATGTAAAAAAAAATGATAACCAAATAACCAATTTTTGGGGGTTTTAAAGTTAAGTTTTTTAGAAAAAATGATAATTACACTCACTGGTAATTTGATTTTCCAGAGTCCCAGGACAGGAAACGCACAGGTATAAAAAAGGAGGATCCTTTCCATTCCTCAGTGGTTTTCAGAGACGAGAAGCCCTCCATAATCCAAACATGTGACTTTCCTCGCTTGCTTGACTGAAGGCATATGCTCTCTTCATATTTAATTATATTCTCTCCTTTTTATTTTTGCACCACCGCGTGACCACCCCAAGAACCGTCACCAACACCGAAGCAAAAGGTGGTGGAAAATTAGGCGGTGCTGTCATGGACTCTGAAAAATCAAATTACGGTGAGTGTAATTATAATTTTCCCAATCGTCCATGACAGCACATAAGATTGGTAGCCTCTAAATAAGCCAACACACATCTCCTAAAATCCAGATGATTGAGTTCGGCCTCCTTAGGATTTCTAGGGTTATCACAAAAGGAAGGAATAATCACTTCCTGGCCCTTGTGAAAATCTGAGACTACCTTGGGGAGAAATGCTGGATCGGGGCGAAGCTAATCCTATCCTCTTGAATGGACATATAAGGAGGGTTGATGGAAAGAGTTTGCATTTCACCTAATCTCCTGGCTGATGTGATGGCTACTAAAAAGACACATATTAATGTTAGGACTTTGATGGAGACTTCAGAGAGGGGTTCAAAGGGTGCTTTAATCAAGGCCTGAAGGACTAGGCCAAGGTCCCAAGGAGGGACTCTTGTGACCCTAGCCAGGATGTTTCTAGTAACAGCCTTACAAAATCTAGCAAATAGAGAATGTGCAGCTAAACTTGAATCAAACAAGACACTTAGGGCCGAAAATTTGAAGCTTTAAGGTACTTTAGGCCAACCTTTTATCTAATCTCCTCTGAAGAAATTCTAAAATCTTTGGAATGTAAAGCTGACAGGAAGGGGAAGGAGGTATACCTAAAAACTTAAACAAAACTGACTATACTCTAGCACAGTGGTGGGCAACCTTTTTTGTCAACTGAGCCAAATATCGCCAAAACCACGATTGGAATTTCTTTCGAGAGCCACATTTTTAAAACCTAAAATATTGCATCAACAGTACCAGTGAGGACTATTAGGCTCATGCACAAGACCGTGTGCCCGCAAAAAAGTAGCGCATGCTGAAGTGAATGGGTCCATGATGCGTAATGCACACGGCCATGTGCAGCCCGCATCAAGGACCCATTCACTTCAATGGGTCCAGGATCTGGGCGCATGCACTACTTTATTGCGGTGCGGAGGCACAGCCAGAAGCACCACGGAAGCACACTGTAGCACTCATATCCCGGATCCTGGACCCATTGAAGTGAATGGGTCCATGATGCGGGCTGCACACGGCCGTGTGCAGCCCGCATCATGGACCCATTCACTTCAGCATGTGCTACTTTTTTGCGGTGCGGGCAGTCGGATGCGGATCGCAAACCTCATTCAAGTGAATGGGTCCGCGATCCTCATGCAGCTGCCCCATGGTCTGTGTCCGTGCATTGCGGATCGCTATTTGTGGTCCGCAGCACAGGCACGGTGCCCTTACATTCGTGGGCATGAGCCCAGAGTGTGTTTTTGAATACTTTTATATGTACTTTCTTTTATTTGGATCTTGATTATTATTTCATTTTATCTTTATCATTTTTTACTTTTCTTAAACTTGTCTGCAGATGTGGATGTAATGTGGATGACGCACTTATGGGGGATATCTGTGGATGACGCACTTATGGGGGATATCTGTGGATGACGCACTTATAGGGGATATCTGTGGATGACACATATATAGCATAAGATGCTATATATGTGTCATCCACAGATATCCCCCATAAGTGCCCTCCACAGATATCCCCCATAAGTGCCCTCAACAGATATCCCCCATAAGTGCCCTCCACAGATATCCCCCATAAGTGAGCCATCCACAGATATCCCCCATAAGTGAGCCATCCACAGATATCCCCCATAAGTGAGCCATCCACAGATATCCCCCATAAGTGCCTTCCAGTAAGTAATGTATTAGTGGGGGGAAGGAAGGGGGCAGGGACACTTGCGGCGGGGCCGGTGCAGTGCACACACCGGGGGCAGCTCCTACCTTTCTGCCGCAGGACATTTCGTTCCTCCTGAGCGGCGGCCTCTTCACCACTCTACCCCTCCTCACAGTGGGCAGCCGAACTAGAACCCTTCTGCTGCTGTGCGCAGCGTGACATCTCTCCCTCCGTCATGCGCCTCCTGCCCCGCCTGCCTGCTTCATTCATAAAGTGGAAGGAGCAGACAGACGGGGCAGCAGGCGCATGACGGACAATTTACAAGCAGCTTGAGTGGCGCGATATGGCTGCGTGGCCGCCCACCCGCCAGCCCGAACCAAAGAGCCGCAGTGAAGGATCAAAAGAGCCGCATGTGGCTCGCGAGCCGCGGCTTGCCGACCACTGCTCTAGCATATATGCCTGTAGTCACTTCCTTCCTACTTTTTAATAAGGTAGAGACTACCGACCCTGATAGCCCCTTCCGGGTCAAAAAAGACCTTTCAAAAACCATGCCGTCAAGTGAAGGCCCCTGACTGGGGGATGTATTACTGGGCCCTGAGACAAGAGATCCGGAATCTCCGGAAGGACTCATGGTTCACGGGACCCCCTGAACTAGATTCTCCTGCACCAGCCACCATTCCAGCGACCGACGGGTCTTCCTGGAGATGAGAATCTTGTTGTCCAGCTCCTCCAGCCTCCCTCACCAAGACTGGAGAATCTCCCACTGGAAACACCTGGAATGAGCTTGAGCCCACAGAACTGCAGGAATGCAAGATGTTAAGGAACCGAGGATGGACATAGCCTTCCTGACTGAAACGTAAGGGCATAGAATCAGATCCTGCACCACTGACCTTACTTTGTCCACTTTGTCCAAGGTCAAAAGGGATCTCTGGGAGGTAGAGTCCAACAATATCCCCAGGAACCTCTGCGTCTGCTGGGGGATCATTCTGGATTTCTCCCTGTTCACGATCCAAACCAATGATTCCAGGATCTGAATCACTTGATTTACCTGTGAAAGACAACTCTGCCTGGATGGAGCTACTATTAAAAAATCGACCAGGTATGGGACAAACAGGATGTCCTTCTCTCTTATGTGACCTGCCATCAAAGCCACCAGCTTGGTAAATATACGGGGAGCCATAGAAATCCCAAACGGGAGCACCTGGAACTGAAAGTTTCTTACACTCCCCTTAAAATGCAGTGCCACTCTCAGAAACTTTTGATGACCAGGATAAATCGGCAGATGGTAATATGCATCCTTTATATCTAGCACTACCATTAAAAAAATCACTGTAAAGGAGATCTATTACAGATCTGAATGTCTCCGACTTGAACTTTCTGTATTTCAGAAATTTGTTCAAAACTTTTAAATGTATAATTGTCCTGTAATCCCCGTTCGGCTTCTTTACTAGAAAGAGATTGGAATAATTACTAGTGTTGATCGAGCACCATAGTGCCCGAGCACAATGGAAGTCAAATTGGAGAACCCGAGCATTAAACCAAGCACCCCCTGCTCTGAAGAGGGGAGGGTGTCTGGTTCACATGAAAAGGTCTGAAATTGATGGAAACACCAACTAAAATGGTTCGGGAACAGCATGGGGAGGATGTCTGGATGCATCTGGGACTCCAGGTCGCTGCTGGGAACGATGTCCGTGTAGTACGCAATTTTACAGACTGACAATAATACGCACAAAACCGAAGATAAAATCGATTTTAGAGGAATTGTTAGGAACATTCTTTCCTGTATATTTACTTGTATATAAAGTGCAAGTGCTGCCAAAATTACAAAGAAAAGGCACTCCGATACAACCTGTATGTCACATAAAGGAGGGCCTTATTCACATTGTGGTACAATTGTTCAGGTAGTTGGACTCCTACACTCATAAAGCCTATGCTCTAGTGAAAAGGCTGCCAAATATTACAAGGAATCAGCACTCCAATTACACCCTTTATTACACATAAAGGAGGGCATCATACACAATCTTGAATAATTATGATTGCTGGCCTGCTGGTGACCCTCAAAAACATTAGGAGCCAAAGCACTGCTGGTGACCCACTATATAACATTAAGGGGGCTAGGGCCTGCTGCTGATCTGACCATCTAAAACTATTAAGGGCGAGGGCCTGCTGCTGATCTGACCATCTAAAACATTAGGGGTGAGGGTCTGCTGTGTAGCTGACCATCTAAGAACATTAGGGGTGAGGGCCTGCTGCTGAGCTGACCATCAAAAAAAATTATGGTTGAGGGTCTGCTGGTGAGCTGACTCTCTAAAAACATTTAGGGGCGAGGGCCTGCTGCTGATCTGACCATGGAAAAAATTATGGGCGAGGGTCTGCTGCTGAGCTGACTCTCTAAAACATTAGGGGTGAGGGTCTGCTGTGTAGCTGACCATCTAAAAACATTAGCGGTGAGGGCCTGCTGCTGAGCTGACTCTAAAACTTTAGGGGCGAGGGCCTGCTGCTGATCTGACCATGGAAAAAATTATGGGCGAGGGTCTGCTGCTGAGCTGACCATCTAAAAAATTATGGTTGAGGGTCTGCTGCTGAGCTGACTCTCTAAAACATTAGGGGCGACTGCCTGCTTCTGATCTGACCATCGAAAAAATTATGGTTGAGGGCCTGCTGCTGAGCTGACCATCAAAAAAATTATGGTTGAGGGCCTGCTGCCGAGCTGACCATCTAAAACATTATAGGCGAGGGCCTGCTGCTGAGCTGACCATCTAAAACATTATGGGTGAGGGCCTGCTGCCGAGCTGACCATCTAAAACATTAGCGGCTAGTGCCTGCTGCTGAGCTGACCATCTAAAACATTATGGGCGAGGGCCTGCTGCTGAGCTGACCATCTAAAACATTAGGTTTGTGCCACGTGTCCAGCTTGGACACCCAATAGTTGTTAAGCACAGAGGGATCATTAAAGGCACTGACACGGTCTGCTACGTACTCCTTCACCATTTTCCAAAACTTTTTCTCTCCTTGTGACACTAGGCCACGCATCAGGGTGAGGTTGGTGGCGGGGTGTCATGAAATTGTCACAGGCCTTGGAGAGTGTTGCCCTGCCTCTGTTGTAACTTCTGTGTGTTCCCCTAGTGTCCCCTCCTCAGTTGCCCAAGAAACTACGGACTCTGCTGCCAGCTTTTGTAACATCCCGGAGTATGTCACTAAACTCTTTTCTCCCCGCTACAACATGTTAGGTGTACATTTATTGTCATCTTGTGTAATCTAACATTGCATCCTTTCTGTATATTTATTTTCTAGGCCTGTCTTATATATTATGCTGTAATTTCCATGTACACCAGCAGGTAGCAGCAGTATGTAGCAGGATCTTAGTTCAGTTTAGTATATCTGGACTGGAATAATTCATTCCAGTCTAGCTCTCCCCTCTTCGAGCAGAAGTGGGCTGGCCCATGTCCTGTCTCATAGGGAGGAAGGAAAGTTCTAGTTAGTGTACCAGCCCCCCTGCTTGGGGTAGGCTGCGTTAGTAGGAGCTCCCAGACATAGGGATCCCAACCTAGGATCCAGCCTCGGCTGAGGCCCAAGATCCCTCTTCCCAGACTGAGCCTTCAGCCTCAGTGCTGGTTGACAAGCAAGCAGCACCTCCAGAACTACAGAACTCCAGGAAGGACCATTCCCTGCGAGCAGTCCTGTGAGTAACTTATCCAGAGACCAGGAGAAGCCAAATTCCTCCTCAGCTAGTCAGGCCCACACCAAGCAGACAGACAGAGCAGAAGATAGATACCTGCCAGATTCACGAGGCATATGACAAGAAGCAGAATATATATTGATTCCTGCGACATATTGCCAATACCTGCTTGAAAGGACTTTTGGGTCTTTAACAATTGCACGCAATTTAGCGCAGGTTGCGCTAATAATATATATTGCTGCCAGATACAACAAAAGGACTTTTGGGTCTCTAACACCAACCCTGCCTAACCAAAAAATAAAATTTAATTCCCTACACTATCTGTCGCTTCTACAACACAGCTCTCCCTGACTAAGACTGGCTGTGCACAAAATTGGTTTTGATGGGAACGACATTCAAATATACCCAGATTTTTGCCGTGAGAACCAAAATAAAAGGCGGTCTTTCTTTGACGTTAAAAAAAGATTAATTGTCGCAAACAAAGTATGCGATGCTGTATCCGGCTAAACTCAGGGTGTTTCATAACGATTCTGTGCAATTTTTCCCCACACCTACGGAGTC
Organism: Bufo bufo; assembly: GCF_905171765.1. Taxonomy (NCBI): domain Eukaryota; kingdom Metazoa; phylum Chordata; class Amphibia; order Anura; family Bufonidae; genus Bufo; species Bufo bufo. Next base: position 120,276,479 of record NC_053392.1, read on the forward strand.
TGCACGTTGGCTATATGGCGGTGTGGAGTGAGGAGTGGGGCTTGATCGGGAGTGGGGTTGGCGAAGTGGAAGAGGTTGATGGGGATAACACTCCCTGTAAATCAAATGGTGGGTTGGGGTAGCAGTTATGGGTGGGGGGTTCGTACTAGGGATTGGGGGGGTGGGGGGGTTGGCTGCTGTCGCTGGGCCTAGGAGGCCCCTCTTCCCCCTCGTGCTGGTCTGCGGAGTGCTTTGGCTTTGTATAGCTTAGAATGACGCGTAGGGTTCTGTGTTGGAATGTGCGAGGGCTGGGGGATAGAGTTAAAAGGACAGTGGTGTTTGATGTTATGGCTCGGCACCTCCCGGCAAAAGTGGCCTTATTGGAGACGCATGCAACGGCTGATAAGCTCCTCCAATTAAAGAGGCGATGGGCGAAATTGGAATACCACTCATACCTGTCATCATATTTGAGGGGTGTGAGTGTGTATATTCATCATGGGGTTGATTTTCAGCCGTTGGATGTTAAGGTGGATAGGGAGGGTCGATTTGTGTTTCTTTATGGTCAGTGGAGTGGACAGGAGACTATTTTAGCCTTTGTCTATGTGCCTCCCCCTTTTGCATCCACTGCTCTATCTTTGCTGTCTACGTTTATTTGCAGTAAACCCATGTGCCCGTTGTTACTGGTAAGTGACTTTAATTCGGTATTGGATCCGAGACTGGATAGGATATCTCTCTCCCCTGAGCAGAGGCATACTCGATCTCTCCTGTGTAGCATTACCCAGGAGCTCGCATGGGTTGATATCTGGCGTCATTTGTATGGAGAAAAAAGAGCGTATTCATGCTTTGGCCGGACGTACAGGTCAATGTCAAGAATCGACTTGGCATTTGCAAACGGGGCTATGTCTGATCAAGTGGTGAAGATGAAATATGAACTGCATGGAATCTCTGACCATTCTCCGGTATTGCTTCTGCTCAGAGGAGTGGGGGTAAATAAGGGCCCCAATAAAACTTTCAGACTGAACCCCTATTGGTTGGAGGTCATTGGTGAGCGGGATTTAATCAATGCGGAGATTCTTGAATTTTGGCATCATTATGAGGGCTCCACCTATTTTGTATGGGACGCTTTGAAGGCCTACATTAGAGGCCTCTATTGAGGTAAAATAAAAAGACAACGAGTGGAGTCCCATAAGCAGGAAAATGCAATGAGGGAGACAGTTAGGAAGTTGCAGGGGGCTTTGACGAAACACGGTACGGATTCACTACGCACAGAACTGAAAGATGCTAACCAACAATATAGGACTTTTATGGTAAACAAGGCCCAACATAAACTCTTTTTTTCAAGGACAGAGACGTTTCAGTGAGGAGGGGATAACAGGGAAACTGTTAGCTGCACTGGTCGCTAATCAAAGGGGTGGGACTAAAATTAGGTATATTAGAAATACTCGGGGCCAGATAGTCAAGGATCCAGAGCAGATCAGACAGGAATTCGCCGAGTATTATTCTACTATAAACAGATCTGAAACAGTATGCAGTCCCTCAAAAATTTATGACTATTTGGACCAATTAGAAATACCTTTTCTCTCGCCTCAGGAAACCAGAATGCTCGATCATCCTATACGACAGGCAGAGTTAGAAGATGCCCTTTGCTCGGTTAAATATAACTCTTCCCCCGGGGCGGATGGTTTGCCATTTGAACTTTATAGGTACCACGGTAAGGTACTTCTCCCTATTCTGCTGCAGGTTTTAAATGAATCATATAGATATAGATCACTCCCTCCATCCTTTAGGGAGGCAATTATCACTTTAATTTAAAAAATATATAAGGACGGCAGTGAGGTTGGGTCTTACAGGCCCATATCACTCCTTAATACAGACTATAAGATTTTTGCAGAATCTTTAGCAAACCGTCTTAAACGGGTAATTGCAGCCCTGGTTCATCCTAATCAAACAGGATTTATTCCTGGGAGACAGATTCAGGCAAATCTCTATGGGGTGTATCTGAACCTGTCGGTAGGGGGGGGGGACCGGACCACTCCATCCTGTCTTTGGATGCTGCTAAAGCGTTCGACAGGGTGGAGTGGTCCTTCCTTTGGCGATCTATGGCACATTTTCGATTAGGGACTACTTTTATCGCAATGATTAAACTGTTATATACTCAACCAATAGCCCAAGTTAACATTGACGGGGATAATTCCTCTATTATTGAGCTTCTACGCGGTACGAGACAGGGTTGCCCGCTCTCTCCCCTTTTATTTGCGCTATTTATGGAGCCGTTAGCTTGTAGGATTCGTTTGAATGGTCAGATTCGGGGCTTCGGGGTAGCGGGAGAGAGTGATAAAATTAGGCTCTACGCAGACGATGTTATTCTCTTTCTGGATCAGGGCTGGAATGCTGTCCTCTATGTTATGCAGGTGATAGAGGAGTTTAGTCTACTGTCTGGTTATTTAATCAACTGGGCTAAGTCCTCACTCCTCCCGCTAAATCGAAATGCCCCCGAAGGGGGTTCCCGGGTCCGGATGTTGTCTTTGGATGATTCTCTGGACTATCTGGGGATAAAGATAGGTGTCCCTATAAGTAGATTTTACGAGTTAAATCTTTCCCGGTAATAGATAAAGTAAAGGGGAAAATCAGAGCCTGGCAAAAATTGTTAATATCGCAATCCGATCGACTGACATCTGCTTCATTTTACCCCGCTGTGGGAAAATAAGAACTTACCAGAATTGTTTTAAATATCCGACCACACTTATTGGAGTCGTAGGGGTATCACTAGAGTGGCACATCTGTTTGTCGCAGATTAAAGTCTTAGGGGACTTCAATTTCACAAATATCTCATTTTTAGACCAATTTATGTATGCACGTTTAAAACATGCAAACGAAGCTACACTTAATAAAACATATATGATTACTCAATAACACCCTTTTTTTGATTATTGTTTTTTTCACTTAGGGAAAAAGATTAAAATGGCACAGATTTATTCGAAAATGCGAGTTTCACTGTCCACGGTGACTTCCTTTAAAAGTATACATAAATGGGAGCAGGAACGGGAGCAGGAACTGAAAACTTCCCCCCTCCCCTGGCCACAGATTTTCCAAAATACGAAAAAGGTAGTATCTGCAACCAGTTATAGATTGATCCAGTTAAAAATTTTGCATAGGTTATATTATACACCGCAAATGCTGGCTAAGTTTGCTAATAACAGAGGTCGTGAATTTTTTTTGTCAAAAGTGTGGCAGCCCCAATGCTGGATATATCCATCTTTTATGGGAATGTAGCGTGATAAAGCGGTTTTGGGAGCAGGTATTTACAGCACTTCAGGGGGATTTCCCCCAATTTTTTGTACCGAATATGATTTCCATGATTTTGGGTTCCTATATACCAAAAAAGCCAAATTCTTCCGTACATCACTTAATCTGGCTGAAGGGCTGCTTGATAGCAAAGGTTCTGATAGTCAAGAGATGGGGTTCCCCCATATCTCCTGCATTTGAGGTGTGGAGACGGATTATGTCCCAAATAAAGATATATGAGGAGGTTGAGAGGCGGAGAAGGCAAGGTACGCGATATCCCTCTGTCTTGTAGAAGCGAGGTGGACTGACCAGGGCCGGTACAAGGCAGGGGCCGAAGGAGCGGGTGCCCTGGGCGCTACCATTTGCGGACAGGAGGGGGGCGCAGGTGAAGTGCCAGCAGCAGTGGCGTCGCCAGGGGGGGGGCCAGAGGGGGCCACGGCCCCCCCTACATCATGCTGTGCCCCCCCAACTAAAATGACCCCCCCCCCCCCCAAGTGAGCAGCCGCCGCCGGGCACAGGGAGATGAGCGCTTCCATTGCGCTCATCTCCATTGTAAACTGTCTGTGCCAGCGGAGGTGCAGGGGAGGGAGAGGCGTGTCCCTTCCCTTTCCTCTGATAGGCTGCAGGCAGGCACCGAAGTGGAGGAGAGGCCCCGCCCCCTAATTACTCCTGTTTACCTTTCTAAAGCTAAAGGACCTTTGATGATGTCATCACAGGTCCTGTAAGGGAACTGCACAGTGTAAAGTGTAGTTCCCAGGTTAGAACAGTGCATCTGCCAGGACCTGTGATGACATCATCTTCAACATCACAGGTCCTGCAGAATCTAGCAAAGGAACTGCACCAAAAATGGTGTAGTTCCTAGGTTTCAAAGGTACATCTGCCAGGACCTGTGATGACATCATCACAGGTCCTTCAACCCCTAACAGCAAGTATTAAAAGTTCACAAGTAGCTCTGTATTGATCCATACAGACTGGAATGGAGAGGTAAGAGGAGGTCCTCCACTTTTCATCATTTACCCCCCCCCCCCCTCCATGCCCTGTTTTTACTCATTGCTCACTCATGTATACTACTTCAGACAGTTACCACTACCTCATGTACCTCACAGTGACTATAATGCATAACTGACCACATATTTCTATAAACACTGCATCTACAGTATTATACCTTCTATGTGTCACATCAATACACTGCTCTGTATATAATTATATTTATATTATATATATATATATACACACACACAATCATGCACACACACTGCATATATTACACAGTATTATACATGCAATATGTACAGATATATAGTATATACCGCAGTGCACTGATATGTGAGGTATGAGGTATAATAGATGCTGTGTGTACAGATATCAGTACACTTCTGTATATACTATATATGTGAGGTACGAGGTATAATAGATGCAGTGTGTACAGATATATAGTATATACAGCAGTGTACTGGATATGTGAGGTACGAGGGTGTCAATACACTGCTGTATTTACTATATACCTGTACACACTGCATCTATTATACCTCGTACCTCACATATTACACTACTGTATATACTGTATACACTGCATATATTATACCCCGTACCTCACATATCAGTACACTGCTGTATATACTATATCCTGTACACACTGCATCTATTTATCCTGTACCTCACATATCAGAACACTAGGGAATATACTATACCTGTACACACTGCATCTATTATACCGCGTACCTCACATAACTGTACACTGCTGTATATAATATACATCTGCATCTATTATACCTCTTTTGTGTGCCAGGGCTGTTTTGTAATCCCATTCCGGCCCTGATGGCATAAATTATAAAACGCAGCAGCAAGAATAGTTCATGGAACAAAGGGAGGGGCTATAAAAGGGGAATGGGGGCCCAATTTAGATTCCTGCTATGGGGCCCAGTGATTTTTATGTACGCCCCTGGCTGCAGGCACTAGGCCGGCAGCCTATCAGAGGCCGGCGCAATGACGTCATCGTGCCGCCTGAGCCTTACATTACAGCGTGGGACACAGGAAGAGGCTGCATCGCATCGCTGACACTTAGGTAAGTATAAGTGTTTTTTTTTTGTTTTTTTTTACAATAGTGTTACTGGCACATTGGGGGGGCTTATTACAAAACTGGCACATGATGATGGGGGGGACTTTATACTGGCACATGATGATGGGGGGGAACTTTATACTGGCACATGATGATGGGGGGGACTTTATACTGGCACATGATGATGGGGGACTTAATACTGGCACATGATGATGGGGGGACTTAATACTCGCACATGATGATGGGGGGACTTAATACTGGAACATGGGGGGGCTTAATACTGGCACGTGATGGGGGGCTTATTACTGGCACGTGATGGGGGCTCATTACTGGCACGTGATGGGGGGCTCATTACTGGCACGTGATGGGGGCTCATTACTGGCACGTGATGGGGGCTCATTACTGGCACGTGATGGGGGGCTCATTACTGGCACGTGATGGGGGGCTTATTACTGGCACGTGATGGGGGCTCTTGTTACTGGCACGTGATGGGGGCTTATTACTGGCACATTGGGGGGCTCTTGTTACTGGCACGTTATTGAGGGCACTTATTACTGGCACATTATTGGTGGGCACTATAGGGGCATCTACTGAGGCCACAAAGAAGGGGTGTTTTATATGGGGGGCTCTGTACAGTAGCATTTTATACTGGGACACATTATGGTGGGTACTATGGAGAAGGGGAGAGAGGAGTACTATGGAGTCATCTACGGGGGGCACTAAGAAGGGGTATTTTATACTTGCAAATTATGGGGGACACTGAGGGCATCTACTGGGGCACGATATATGGGACATTTTATACTGGTACATTATGGGGGGCACTAGCAGGAAGGGGGGAGAGGAGCACTATGGAGGCATTTACTGGTGCACTATATAGGGGTATTTTATACTGGCACATTATGGGGGAAATTAGCTCAACTGGGGGCATAAGGGGGTATGTTTTGCACATTATAAGGAGAATTATTTCTACTGGGGGGCATTATGGTGGGTTTTATTACTCCCCCATGGTATGACCCCCTAGTAGCAGCACCAGCCTCTCCCTGCTCTGCTATCCCTCTGCCCCTTCTCCAAATCCTTATTATGAAATCTTACTCATTAGGATAAAACACAACATCAGCTCCGCCGAGCCCCCGGCCAAGTGTTGAAGTGGTGTCCGAGATCCCCAAGGGCCAAGCCAAGTAACTGTACGTTTTCATGTGAAATATGTTTATTTTATATATGTACACTCCTGTGAGAGGCGGGGAGGGAGATATGTGGATGACACTGTTATAGGGAGGGAGATCTGTGGATGACGCTGTTATGGAGGGGGAAATGGGGATGACACTGTCATGGGGTGGATCTGTGGATGACACATATAGCATAAGATGCTATATACGGTATGTGGCATCCACAGATCCCCCCCATAGCAGTGTCATCCACAGATCCCCCTCTCTATAAAAGTGTCATCCACAGACAGCTGGACTTTTCTTCCCTGTTGCGGTTTTAGGTATTGGGTAAAGTATTGCAGCATTTCTAAGCGTACTTGTGTAAATGTATCGTTGTTATAGCTGCCCCCCCTACTTTTGTCCTGGCCCCCAGTGTGCCCCCCCAAAATTTGAAAGCTAGAGACGCCACTGGCCAGCAGTGTACAGCTTCACTGTACCACATTAGCCAAGCGCCACTTGCTGTGCTTGCTGTGCTGAGTGCGCTCCTGCACCCGCCTACACCGTCCACACCAGCCATGTCAGCGCTGCTCCTTCTCTCCCCCTATGAATTTTGTGCCGACTGCGCTCCTGGCTCGGGCTCCCTTTCCTCCTCTGCGTTTCCTCGCCCCCCCCCCCCCCCCCCCATGGAGGATTCATTTGGTTGATACCACCGGCGTGCGCCGTGTGACGTCACGCGGCTCACGCCGGAGGCGAGGTGTGAGGTGAGAGAGGGAGGACTCGCGCAGCCTACAGGGAGCTGTGTCGGCGCGTGAAGAACAAGCCACGAGGAGCCTGCCTTCACTAGCTGCTACTCACATACAGACTGTAAAAAGTAAGAAAATAATGTAATACAAATAACAAACTAATTTTTTTCTTAAAAACGGGGGGGGGGGGGGGGGGGGGGGGCGCAGTTTGACATCTTCGCCCTGGGCACCAAATGGCCTTGTCCCAGCCCTGGGACTGACTATCTCGCTTTGTTGGGTGGTGTACGTGGACGGGTACGAGAGGGGAGTATGGGGTTTGGGCTATCAGCGACAGCAGACAAGGGAAGGGGGGGATTTGGGATTAAAGGTATTAGGCTTGAGTTTACAGAGCTGGATTTAATTCCATGGTCTGTGATGATGTTAAAACGATAGTAATATCTCTTTTATATGTGTATAAGTCCTTTTGGTGTGTTCTTTCTTTCTGCTTTGTTTAAATGTTTTTTCATTATTATTGAAGAAAATAAAATATTTATTGATAAAAAAATAAAAAATAAAAGACTGGCTGTGCTTTATAGCACCCGATGACGCGTTCCGGTCAGCCAATCACTGTAATGCCAGTAACCAACATGGCTACGGCATTACAGTGAGTGGCAGTACTTACCTGCACGTTTATTAGCTGCGTAGCAGCCAACAAACATGCAGGGAGGAGACTAGCATCGTGCTCGAGCACACGCGGTATTCGGCCAAAGACCACGATGGGCCGAGCATGCTCGATCAACACTAATAATTACCTGAACATTCTTCTCCAGGAGGACAAGGAATAAGAGCACCTTTTCCTAACAACATATCCACCTTTCTTTCTAGCGCCCCTTGCGTTTTCTGACCTATTTATGAAATGTAAAAAAATTCTGGGGGGAAAGCACTGAACTCCAACTTGAACCCCTCTTTTAGAGAGGTTGAAATCCAACTGCTGTTGGAAATTCTGGACCAGGCAGGGAGAAAGTTTGACAATCTTCCTCCCACCCTGGCATCATTGCGTATTATCCTTCCTGGGGGTAGAGCCCTGACCCTTGAACAGGAAACCCTTTGACTTAGGCCTCATGCACACGACCGTAGTTATAGTCCGCATCCGAGCCGCAGTTTTTGCAACTCGGATGCGGACCTATTAACTTCAATGGGGCCGCAAAAGATGCGGACAGCACTCTGTGTGCTGTCCGCATCCGTTGCTCCATACTGAGGCCCCGCAAAAAAAATATAGCATATCCTATTCTTGTCCGTTTTGCGGACAAGAATAGGCATGTCTACAATGGGCCGCCCGTTCCGCAAATTGCGGAAAGGCACACGGGCGGCTTCGTTTTTTGCGGATCCGCGGTTTGCATGAGGCCTTAGAAGAGGAGAATATCCACCTATTATCCTTTCTACCCGGGCTCCTATCTTTACCGGGAAATCTTTTATTCTGACGAAAGGAATTATATTGCCTGCAGTAACCAGAGGGGAACCCCTTTTTTCAATCACCAGCTTTTTCTAATATATCATCTAAGGTTGAGACAAATAAATACTTTCCCTCGCAAGGAATATTACATAAACGGTTTTTCGATGCCACATCTCCTGACCAATTCTTTAACCATAAAGCCCTCCCGGCACAGTTAGATAATGAAGCGGCTCTGGCAGACAATCTAACAGCTTCCGCAGAGGCATTCGCTAAAAAGTCTGCCGCCTTAGCATTAACTGGAATATTCTCCAATAATTGTTCTCTGGGAACTCTATCTTTAATCTGAGACTTGAGCTGTTTAATCCATAAGATAAGGGCTCTGGCTGTACAAGTAACGGCAATATTGGGTTTAAAGGAGGCCCTCACTGATTCCCGTCTAAGAAAACTGTCTGCCTTCCTATCCATAGTGTCTTTTAACTGACCTAAATTGTCAAAGGGAAGGGAGGATCTACCGTACACTTTTGCTATAAATACATCAATCTTTGGAGCCCGATCCTCAAAGGAGTACTTTCGCTTAACTGATGATGAAATAAAGCCCCGCTTATCTTGATTTTTCCGTTCATTAGAAATTAAGGAAGATACATTTTTATGAATTTAAAAACACCGTTTCTTTTTCTCTTCTAGTCCTTCAAACAGTACATTCTGAATGGAGAGAACTTCTCTTTGGTCCTCAATGTTCATAGTAGCTCTAATTGCTTTTAAAAGCTGATCCATATCCTGAATAGGAAAAAGAGGTTTACCACCCCTGTCCTCCCCAGAAGATGATTCTGAGCCCAGTTCCCCGCTTTCTAACAAAAACTCCTCATCTTCTGAACTAGAGACATCAGAGTAAAGCTACTTTCACACTGGCGTTTTGGCTTTCCGTTTGTGAGATCCGTTCAGGGCTCTCACAAGCGGTCCAAAACGGATCAGTTTGCATTCTAATGCATTCTGAATGGAAAAGGATCCGCTCAGTTTGCCTCCGTTCCATCTCCATTCCGCTTTGGAGACGGACACCAAACGCTGCTTGCAGCATTTTGGTGTCCATCTGATGAAACTGAGCCAAACGGATCCGTCCTGGCACACAATGTAAGTCAATGGGGACGGATCCGTTTTCACTGACACAATCTGGCACAATAGAAAATGGATCCGTCCTCCATTGACTTTCAATGGTTTTCAAGACAGATCCGTCTTGGCAATGTTACAGATAATACAAACGGATCCGTTCTGAACGGATGCAGACGGTTGTATTATCTGAACGGATCCGTCCATGACTTCCTTTCTAATTAATTTCTTCATGCATTTCATCATGGAAGGTGATTCTCCTGCAGCTTCTGTAGCTTAGTATAGGCGGGAGCCAACTTTGCTTTACACAATCCCCATTTTTTATATTTTGTTTTAGAGTGTGCCTCTCCGCGCACACATGACTCGCCAGGCCAATCCTTCTTTTATTATAAAGTTGCTCCGCCTCCTTCCCGGCTTTGGTGTATGGGAGCCTGCTCCGACTACCGAAGATGTCCGCAATAGCGGGGGACCGCCCAGTTAGTAAGAGAATACAGCCAACCTATACCCCGTATAGTGCTTCACTCCAGTAACGTTTGCGTCTTCTGGGTGTGTGGAGCAGGGAACTCACCTGGCACACACACTCCAGCTGAAATAAAACTTTCCTTAGCTGCCTAGGGAGAAACTAATCCCCATTATGGCACATACCTGTAGGATCCACTTCCTAGGACAGGAAACCACTGAGGAAGGGAGAGGCTCCTCCTTTTTTATACCTGTGGGTTTCTCATGGTGCTGTCATGGACGATGGGGAAAAAATTTATATAAACAATGAGTAATTTCTTGATGACATATTCCCTGTAGTGGTGCTTTTTGTTGTTCGTTCTATCAGGAAAATTCCCTAGGACTTGCCCTGTTCAAGATACTATGAATATTGTTTTTTAAAAAGTCTTAACCCAAAGCAAGTGCTCCATACAGCCTGAAAACACAGAGATGTTTTTTTTCATCCAAAATGGAATTTAACATGAATGGCAGTGGGGAAAGTGGTTTATAAAGTGATAACTGGCTTTCCAGAACATGCAGTGTGGTTCTTCCTTGACACAGCTAATAGTCTTGGTCAAAGGTCCACCTGGCATCTAAAGTACCACAACGCATCATTGTCCTAAAGTCATGGACCAAGTGACACTTATACATTGATACTATACAAAGGGTTCTTATGGGGTAGTACTTACCTACTCAGTAATTGAGAAAACTCCAGAACCCCAGTCTCTCCCTCCTTCCCTCTTGCATCAATGTCATTGTTAGCCAGGTACAGCTTGCTCACCCAAGGCCCAGGAACCAATGCAGGTTTATCCTTTTTCTTTCTTCCTGGCAAGTTAAAATGACATGTCATCACTGAACTTTACATGGCATAAAGTTGAATTACCTTGAAAGTATAAAATATAAAAACTTGAGGAGTCCTGTAATAGTAGGGGTGAAACATTTTGGCAGATTCATACCTATACTAAAGCTGATCCTATATTTAGCTGAGTCATCACTCCTAATATCCCCATAAACCTACAGGCTCTGATTCATAATGAGCTGGAGATAAGCAGCTGCTAGTCACTCTGGTCCGATTCATCTCTTTATTTCAAACGTGGCTAAAGGGGTTGTTTGGGCCCTGAAAAAATTTGACACGGCCCGGCATGGTGCACAGTGTGTGAGTGAAAAAAAAAAACTCTAGACACCGGCCTTAATAACCTCGCGCACTGGCGATTTACCGAAGTTATGAAGTGGCGCAGGGCTCCACATAACTTCAGTATCACTTCTGAAATGGCAGGAAACACACATGCGGCGCAGAGGGGAGGAAAGAGGAGTACCCTTCCACTAGGCAGAGGGCGGAGTGGCGACCCCTAGCTCGCCTGGCACTGGCACCTGGCTGCCCTGACGTCCTTAGATGGGCTGCTAACCCGTACGCCAATCACGTGCCTCGTCCCTGGCTTACCCTGAAATAAGCCCTAGGTAGTGAGTAGGGCGGTGGGAGCACTAGTCTTCACCACTGACACCTAGGGTAACAACAGGGAAAGGACAAACAACACAAACATCACAAACCATCCCCGAAGGGAGACAACAAACAGGAGACAACAACAGGAGTGAACCGGAGATCCAAGAGCTCCAGTTCCAACGGCTCCACAGCAACAGTTGTCCACCTGAGGTCAAAATTGAAGATCTGTAAGGAAGTTCTATATCTGGTAACAAGGGAAGCAGAAAGGGAGAATATATAGTAGCTGGGAGTGGCTGACAGAAAACAGCGGAAAGGAAAAGCTACAGATTCCTAAATGGGACAAAAAGGATTGCAAACCAAAGCAGGAAAACCTGGACCGGAATCTATTCTCACCATTAGGTCATGGAGCGATCTCTGGAGAAACCGAGCGCGTAGCCACCCGCTGCGACCTTCTGACCCCAGGCACAACAGGGTCAGCGATAGGTTGTGATACCCTCGTGACATTCGGTGTATCCACCGCCGGTCTAAATGTAAGACAGCTTCCTTGCTGGCTTAAATTAAGACCATTTTCTACACCTGCCTGCTCGCCCGTCCCTTTTCTGGCCAACATACTAAATGACTCCCTATGTCTATTGACAGAAATCAGTATGGGAAAGGACTTTATTATGAAGCTGGTATTACGGACACTACAGGGAATCTAGGATGGAAAGGACTACGATGAGACTGGCACTATGAGCGCTACTACAAGTGTTGTCCCCTAAAACTATGATCAGAAGAGGGTTTAAAAGGTGAGAGTACTCAAGTGTGTAACTAACATCTGAAAAATGTGTCAAAGGATGAGAAAGGTTTACCTCGTGAAAACGTGTCCTGTTCCACAATCTTTAGATCTCTAAAAAAAGGCGGCTCAAAGGATTATTAAGAGTTTATGGCCGTCTAAGGTAGCATCTCTATGAGACCTTTATGTTCTACTTGTGTGGGTTTCATCCCATAGTTGTGGTGCTTGTAAACATATTTACCCCTTTTCTTGCGCTTCCCCTTGTCAAAACCTTTGTCAGGAGATATTGCGGGTCTTTCCAATGCGGTTGGATGTCCTGAGATCATTGTGTGAATACCAGATTGGTCTTGTGCTGCTCAGGAAAGCCAGGAAAAAAGGAAAAAAATAAAATAAAATTGCATTAACCCCTTTGTGACAAAGTCATTTCTTTCCATTTTTTTCAATGTCGCATTCCAAGAGCTATATCTCCCCCCTCTTTATTTCCGTCAATGCAGCTGTATGAGGGCTTGTTTTTTGTGGGACAAGTAGTTGTCGGACAAGCACCATTCTGGGTACACATAACTTTTCAATTAACTTTTACTAACTCTTTTTTTGGGGGAGATGGGAAAAAAACTGCAATAGTGACCCTGAGTTTTTACGTTATAAATTATGCGACATAAATAACATGATAACTTTAGTCTCTGGGTCAATATGATTACAGTAATGCTATATATATATATATATATATATATATATATTGTGACACAGTGAGGGTTTGTGTCTGGCAAGGCAGGTATTTTCCTACCAGCATGTGCGGCTATGCTGGTTTCCAGCCAGGTGAGGTCAAATACCGTAACAGAGTTTAAGTGCCGGTCCGGGTTTTGGCAGCACCTGGCTGTTGTTAAATAGGCAGCTGGGCTCAGCAGATATGTCTCTGTTTTTGGGCTCTGAGGCTTTGTGCCGTGCTGGAGGGCTGAGAGCCGTATGCTGGGGAAACAGGTCCCCTAAAGCCTGCTGTGGACTACTGGAGGCAGAACTGCCAGCAAGGTGCCTTGTGTTATATGAACTTTCCATTGTGTGGGAATTAACACCAAGACTGCAAAGTTACGTGCTGTTTTGTGCAATTGCCTCAAGTGTGAATAAACACTGACGTTTTGAGATAAGAACTTGTATGTTGCCTCTGTACTGCGCCCGCTTACCCTATCTACCAGAGCGTAACCCCACAATATATATATATATATATATATACATATATATAGTTTTTTTTTAGGTTTTACTACTTTTGCACAATAAAAAGCCTTTAAAAAAAAGTTTTTGCATCGCCGCATCCCAATACTTTTTTATTTTTTATTCTATAAGGCTATGTTAGGACTTTAGCTACTTGTAATTTTCATTGGTATCATTTTGCGGTACATAACACTTTTGATCGCTTTTTATTCAGCTTTTTTTATGGTGAATAAGCAAAAAGAAGCAACTCTGGCATTTTTCTATTTTTTTTTGTGCATTTACCTTTTAAGATAAATTACATGATAATTGTGTAGTGTGGGTCATTACGGATGCGATGATGCAAAATATGTGTGGGGATTTTATTTTTGCTGTTTTTTTTCCATTGAAACTTGGGGATTTTTTTTATTTAATAATACTTTATTTCACTTTTTTTTTAACCATTTACTAGACCCGCAAGGGGATTTTAGCAGGCGATCTTGTGATCATTTCCGTAATACACTGTACTGTCATTGATAGAATGACAGGTACCAGCAGGCTGTGCCACAGAGGCGAAGCTTGATATGGATATACTGCAGACCGGCCTGGGACCTCCATTAGGCCACAGACTGCCAGGTGAATAAATTAGCACCCTATGATCTAATTTGCAGGGTATTCATGGGAGACAGAGGGAGCCCCCTCCTTCTAAACCACTTAGATGGTCACGGTCACTACTGGCTGTGGCATCTAAGGGGTTAAAAGGCCCAGATGGGCGCTTCTGCCGATCCGGGCTGTTAGAGCAGGAGTTCGAGTCTGATGGAAGAGTCTGCTCTACGTGCAGTGCTGTAAAAAGGCCTATTGGTGGTCACTAAGTGGTTAAATTAACCACCTAGTGAATTGTGCAATTCTGTTTTTCATCCTGGAAATATGAACGAACAATAACCACTAATTACTAATGGTGTTTTTAAAAATTGCCATAAATGTCCTATAGATGGGGTTTCCAATTCTGGGTTTCCCACCTATCTGGAGAACCGGGGTCCCCTGATCTTAATTCTGCAACTTGAGTTAGCTGCTTGCTCATCTGTTTCACCAACTGCTATAGACTTGAATGGAGAGAGATCTACAGCTGAATTTCTATCTGCCAGTGAACTGACAGCAGTAGCGTGGCCTGCCAGGACACATACTTTCTACAGTTTATAGTAACCATAGTTTTTTTCAACAAATAATTTTCAAATGATTAACATGAGACAACTCTGAAAATGATCAGAAATATGATCGTGGTATGTTTACATCTGAGACTCTGGTATAAAAGCTCAGATGACATGACTCAGAATAGATGAAGACAACTTCCATGTTACCTTCTAGTATCTGATGGGCCAGGCTGGTTGCCTCTTCAGGCGGCTTTTCTGTTGCTAGTTTCTGGGTATATTCTGAAACTGTGGTAATTAGATCCACTGCCCCAGAGCACTGCAAGTAGTTTCCAGTGAGATACAGTTCACTGCATGGCAAAACAAGAGAAAGTCAAGAAAACAAAGAACCTGCTGAGGAACAGGCCTGCAGTCACCAATTTGAGGGACCATAGCTCACTCAACTGCCTATAATCTACTGTAGATTGGTCTTAAATCTACCCCTCCTGTCATATAGTGGCAATAATAAATATATCTTAAAAAAGTATAGAAATAATACACATCACATTAACAAAACTTCAATAGCGATTACCTGATGGCTGATTCTGTCAAAAGTTTACCGAGTACTGCTCCACTAGGAGGACCAAGGTTACAGTAACATAGACTGAGAGACACCAGCTTGGTGTTTCCTTCCAGACCTTGGATAAGACCCTGAATCCCTTCATCTCGGAACCTACAGAAACAATAACATGTTGTTCCATAGATTGAAGTGAGTTCATGGATTATATATGTACGGGAAGACATCATCTTACTCGTTGTGATCCAGTGTTATGGATGTTAACTGGCTGTACTTAACCGCTTTCCCCAACCTCTCCACCGACCACACATCAATCCCACAATCTATAGCTTCTAATTTTATAAATGGGTATGAAGTTCTCCCTCTCAGCTCCAGTAGTATAGCCTGCATAATAAAAAGAAAGGACATGTAACAAGAAGTTAAAATATAACATCTGGATCTAAATTATCTACCATTCAGGCGAAAATATGAGATTAAATCACTGGTGGGAAAGGGGTGACCTTTCCCATGTCCACCCGATGTGTGCTCCTTGGGGTCATGCCATGCACACTGATAGCAGAGCATGCACCAAACTGTCCTCATACCCCAGCATGTACATTTTAGCTGATCAAGCTCTTGTCTGGTCTGTGTGGCCATCAAATGGAATCAAGTGCCGAATTTTAGGGCACTGTGATTTGGTATGTAGACCATTTATGGCCTAAATACACTTGAGTCATTTAAAAAGGGTGGCCACTATGTAAGAATTATTGCAGATGTGTCATAATCTCCTTCTGTATGTCACACAATATCTTACTCCTGCCATGCTGAAGAAGGCCCCTGGGTTCCCATCTGTAAGCTGCATAAACATCAGTAGTCATCCCTTGCTGTGTCCATAGGGCGCCAGATGACGGCAGTGACGTCACCCATGTCATTTAAGTCTGTGCTGCCGTTGGACAGATAGTTTTCGGCGCTTGAGAGGTCTGTGCACCAGAAAATGAAATCTATGCCAGCAAGTTTCCAGGATAAGTATTGTTACATTTTTTGAGCCGTGTAAGACTTGCCCCCTCCCACCCACTTTTTAGAAAAGTTGCATGATGTAGAAGGAGAGTATGTTGCAAATTTTGAGTGATACACAGTTTTTGGTGTCATGACATTAGGTGGGATATAAGTACTTGGTCTCTGGCAATGGATAAGACCAGGTAATGGACCAGAGAAAAACATTAGTTATACCTGAACTGTCTTGTTTGCCTTCACCAAATGTGTGTAAACTGCATAACTCGTGCAGATGGCAACATCCGGGTTACTGAGAGGAACGCCCCAGAAGCACAAGTCTGTGGCAAGCATATATCGCTCATCCCGTTATGGTCATCAATAGGGCCTTAACAAAACTGAAGAGGAACCATCGGAGAGCTCTCAGGACAGGACAGGATGTTCTGCAGGAACTAGAGTGCCATATTCTAATTCTAAATGTCACATATCATGAACAGAGCAATATAAAGGTGACAATACTAATATCAAATATAAATTGTTTACAAAAGTAGTTTAATCAGATTCTAAAAGTTAAGCTTATATTTCACTTGCAGATCATGCAGACAATTGTTGGGAGGGAAGCGTTTCCTCCCGGCAATAGCCTGTTCGCTAGCAGAGGAGACCAGAGGTATTACATGCAGTGATCTTCACCTCAGTATGGGGACGAGCCGTTCGCTAATGGCCGTCAAACCGTCCCCATACTGAATCATTGTTAGCAGCAGATCGTAATTACAAACATGATCTGCCGCCGGCAAACAAGATTTTTAAGCCTTCAATTAAATTACCTGATGAACATTCATCTCGTTTGATCTTCATTGGGTAATCGGTGGCAGTATTAAGCCTCATTCACACATCAGTGTTTTGGTCAGTGATTTCCATCACTGATTGGGAGCTAAAACCAGATTTGAGCCTCCACAGAGATATGGTATAAGGGATAAGATCTGCACTCTGTCTTTGTTAGAGCCGCTCCCCTGGTTTTGGCTCAAAACCACTGATGAAAACACTGACTGTGAATGAGACATTCACTGCCAGATCATCGCTGAGGGAGCGTTCAGCCACGTTAGTGATGATCTTACGATTATCTGCAGTGTAATATAGCTTTAAGCAAAATATTAAACGTTGCTGTGGATCTTTGAACAGTGCCAAAGAAGCCAAAGCAAATATAGACACAACTGGAGCAGGGGCGCTTGCCAGGTTAGAAATCAATACAAGTGGTACAGATGGTGGTAGGTGAAGAGTTAGACTTTATTGGCAACGCATTTCATCAGGCCAGAGAGGCCAAAACGGCTCAGTTACACTACAGCGTACTGTGGACCCCTCAGTGTGGAAATCAATTTACGGTCAAATATCCAAATACCATGTTATTTGGATTATTGGACTATATAGTTCAACAGGTGCTGGACGGACAAACCAAAAGACATGACCAGTTGATGAGGTATACTTTGAAAGTGATAAAATCAGACGTTGGCCTGCCTCTGTTCTCGGTTATCAGTGTTTAAATTCCTTGTTTACCTTGAGGTATTTGGACCCATCTTGGATGCATTTTTTGAGGGCATGGCGATGGTGGGCTGACAAGTGATTGACACTGAGCACAATGATTTTCATATCTTTTCAGGAATTTCTTCAGAGCCGATGTATCTACTGCTTTAACTGCTGCCCCTTTCCCTTTCTTCTTGGTTTTCTGTGGCATTGTTACTGCAACTGACCAAAAATGCAACATTTACTGATAAATCATGGACTATGCCATTGGTTTCAGGACACTTGTCAACAGATTATTATTAAGAGTCCGATAGGTGGGGTTCGATCGGTGAGAAACCTAGAGATCACAAGAACATCTGTTCCATGTCCACCGTTTGAATGGAGCAGTGGTCAAACCTGTGCACTGCCGTCCCATGCACAGTCCATGGGACTGTCAGACATAGCCAAGTACAGCACTCAGCTACCTCTAGCAGTCCCTTAGAGTTTGAATGGAATGGCAGTGTGGATTCTGAACCACTGCTTGAAACAGAGGACATGGAACCCCCTTTCTTGTAATCAATAGGGGTCAAAGTTGTGAGATTTCCACAGATCAGACACTTGTCATCTATCCTGTCATACCTAGCTAATCCACCAAAAGTGGTGTGATTTTAGAGTCAGAACTGTCTTCAGAAATTAATTTAAATGGCAGTAATAAGTAAAATTTTTCTGCCTTTGGGACAGGAGCGGACTGGAAACTTAAAGTGGCCCTGGAAAACAAATAATAAAAGTGGCCTCATTTTGTAGTTGGGTCCAAATTGATGGAAGGCAGGACCAACAATACCATATTATGGCACATTATACCACCCCAACAGAGCCAAATACCATAGTCCATCACAAAATTCTGCCAGCGGCACAAAATACATCCCGAAAAACTTCCAATGGCCGGCTGTGAGGAGGGCCCAGACGACTCCCAGGGCATCGGCCCACTGGTAAATTTCCCTGTAAGGTCTATGGCCAATCCGCCCCTACTTTAGGGTATGGGAAGGAAAGAAAAAACTGCTGCAGATTTTGCCACAAATTCTGTACCAAAATCTGCATGTTTTAGATGTACATTTTGTTGATTTCACTGTGAGAATCCACAGAAATAATTGGTATGCTGCAGATATAAAATCTGCACCACACAAATTTGAGATAATCTAATACATTTTGCTGTAAATCTGGAGGAGAATCCTTAGACTTTCCTCTGTGTGAATGTACCCTTATAAATTAATAGGGTTTTTCAGGCTATCCTTTTATTCCCCTCCAGCCAGCGTTACCTGTGAAGAAATCCATACTTACCTGCTCGCTGCCGCTCCATTCTGGCTCCCAGGGTGTCTTCACTGGAATTCTTGTCCTCATCTGTCAACTTCTACTCGTACACAGTTATGTGCGCTGCTACAGCCAATGACCAGCCTCAGTGGTGGTCTCCCCTAGTGGCACATCACTGCTGGATCACAAGCCAAGTCACTACTGAGGCCAGTCACCGCGTGACCATGTCTGTGCAAGAAGTTGACAGAAAGGGATCAGACGTCCAGTGAAGGGGCTGTCCCTCCGGCCGTTTTTGCCCAGCCGCTCCCCTGATCTCTGAGCCCAGCGCCGCCCCGCTGTTAATTTATTCACTCCTCTCCGGCTTTTTTTTTTTTTTTTCTCAGTGCGCTGTAATCCCGCGCATGCGCCGATCACACTCTATGAGGCTACTTCCAGGACACCGCGCGGGCCCATACGGTGTGACATCGCGCATTGCGCGGGATTATGGCGCACTGAGAAAACAAAAAAAAAAGCCGGAGAGGAGTGAATAAATTAACAGCGGGCGGCGCTGGGCTCAGAGATCAGGGGCGTGGCTGGCACAAACGGCTGGAGGGACAGATACTACTAAACGAGATAGACGAGGCCGGCAAATCATATTGAGGTCGTTATTATGGGGACTTCAACTACCCAGATATAGACTGGGAAACTAAAACTTGTATATCTCATAAAGGAAACAGTCTTGGCAATAACCAAAGACAATTACCTTTCCCAACCGGTTCAGGACCCGACTAGACGGCCATACTGGACTTAGTATTAACCAATAGACCTGACAGAACAACAGATGTGCAGGTTGGGGGACACCTGGGAAATAGTGACCATAAAGTAATAACTGTCATGCCCCACTCTGACCATGTGCGGAGGTCGGCCAGGATAGCAGCACGAGTTTAGTGTTTGTTTTGGAGCCGTGCTGGATCCACCTCTCATCAAGTGCACTGGGTGGGGTCATTAGTTTAAATAGTACACCAGTCCAGTGCTCTGGGCGGATTATACTAATCATTGTGGTCTTGGAAGCTAGGAAGGAAGGTTGGCTGTCTGCTCCAGCTCAGGAAGATAAGTGTTATTTCAAGTTTGGTTGTTTTGTGTCATCTATCCCATCCAGGTTCTGTGCGAGCAGGCTGCTCCTATTTCCCTACTTCACCATCTCAGGGAATTCAGGGTTTTGTCAGCCCAGGCACGGGGACACCTCATACCTACCTTAAAGGTCTGTAGGTGGGCTGAGCAGTGCAGGGAAAGAGGTCAGGGATTAGTTAGGAGGTGACCCTTCCCCTGTCTCTCGCCCAGAGCCTGGTTGGTGCGTTATCTGTTAGACTGAGTGCACGCCCGCCGTGACAATAACCTTCCAATTATCATTCATAAGAGTGTTTCTTTAGGAAGGAACAAAAATACCAAACTTCAAAAAAGCAAAATTTAGCCAACTAAGAGAGGCCATAGGTCTAACGAACTGGGATAAAGTCCTCAAAAATAAAAATACAGCCACAAAATGGGATATTTTTAAAAGCATCCTAAAATCTAATTGTGAGATTAGTCCCATACCTTATGGGAATAAAGGATAAGGAACAAGAAGAAACCAATGTGGATAAATAGAACTGTAAAGAAAGCAATAAATAACAAAAAAAAGCATTTAAGGCTACTTTCACACTTGCGGCAGATGGATCCGACATGCTGTTCACCCTGTCGGATCCGTCCTGCGGCTATTTCGCCGTGCCGCCGGACCGCCGCTCCGTCCCCATTGACTATAATAGGGGCGGGGGCGGAGCTCCGGCACAGCACGGCGGTGCACGGCGAAAGGCCGCCGGACTAAAATTACTGCATGTCAGGCTTTTTAGTCCGGCGGCTTTCGCCGTGCTGCGCCGGAGCTCCGCCCCGTCACCATTATAGTCAATGGGGACGGAGCGGCGGTCCGGCGGCACGGCGAAATAGCCGCAGGACGGATCCGACAGGGTGAACAGCATGTCGGATCCGTCCTGCCGCAAGTGTGAAAGTAGCCCAAATCACTAAACAAAAAGGGTAGTGAGGAAGCACTGAAAAACTATAAGGAAAAAAATGTAATATGTAAAAAACAAATAAAGAGAAATCCGTTCAGGATGCATCAGGATGTCTTCAGTTCAGTCACTGAACGGGGTTCTGGATGGAGGAAATACCGCAGCATGCTGCTGTATTATCTCTGGCCAAAATTCTGGATCAGTTGCGGGAATGCCGGATCTGGAATTAATTTACATTGAAATGTATCAGTGCCAGATCCGGCATTAAAAATAACGGAATGCCGGATCTGTGAAAAAAAATAGAAACTGATCTGTTTGTCCGTATGACAAACGGAGAGACGAATCCGTCTACAAATGCTGTCCGTTTGCATGCAGATTGCCTGATCCGGCAGGCAGTTCCGGCGACGGAACTGCTTGCGGGTCACTGTACAGCAAGTGTGAAAGTAGACTAAAAGGTTAGTATATAAAATGAGAATGCTCAGACTGGGAGAAAACGTCTGTATGTGGGTAAGTAACTGGCTCAGTGATAGAAAACAGAGGGTGGTTATTAATGGTACACACTCAGATTGGGTCACTGTCACTAGCGGAGTACCTCAGGGGTCATTATTTGGCCCTATTCTCTTCAATATATTTATTAATGATCTTGTAGAAGGCTTGCACAGTAAAATATCAATTTTTGCAGAAGACACTAAACTGTGTAAAGTAAATAACACAGAAGAGGACAATATACTGCTACAGAGGGATCTGGAAAGATTGGAGGCTTGGGCAGAGGTGCCAATGAACCACTCTGCCTTAACCAAGGAACAAGGCTAGGCCACTGAGTCTTTGTCTGGATTGATGGATGGTCTAGCTATGACCATGACAGAATGCACTGACCTATGCAATGTATACTAAGCTGGTAATGTACCGTCTTTGTAATGACCTGAAGTAACATAATAGTACTTAATACTAGTGCTTATATCTGTATTCAGTAAGATTGTGTCAGGATGTGAAGTACCTGCTATAGGAGGGACGTCCAGGGAGCTGAGTGCAGACAAAGCTTGGCATTGACTTGCAGTTTCTATGGTGCCTACAAACTTCCCCTCTCAGCTGAGCGCTGGAGTCCTGCCTATGTTCCCGGTCTAGCCACACCTAGACACTGCTGTAGACTGACAGCAGCACAGAAAGTGTCTAATGGTACTTTCACACTAGCGTTTTTCTTTTACGGCATACAGTTCCGTCATAGGGGCTCTATACCGGAAAAGAACTGATCAGGCATATCCTAATGCATTCTGAATGGAGAGTAATCCGTTCAGGATGCATCAGGATGTCTTCAGTTCAGTCATTTTGACTGATCAGGCAAAAGATAAAACCGTAGCATTTTATCTCCGGGGAAAAAAAACTGAAGACTTGCCTGAATGCCGGATCCAGCATTTTTCCCCATAGGAATGTATTAGTGCCGGAATGTATTTAATACCGGAATGCTGGATCCGTCCTTCCGGCCTGCGCAGGCGCAGACCGGTAAAAGTTTGAAAAGAGATACAAGACGGATCCGTCTGTCCGCATGACAAGATACATGACGGATCCGTTCTTGCAATGCATTTGTGAGACGGATCCGCCTCCGGATGCGTCTCACAAATGCTTTTAGTCACATCCAGATCGGCGGATCCGGCGGGCAGTTCCGACGACAATACTGCCCACTGGATCACACTGCCGCAAGTGTGAAAATAGCCTAACCCCTGTGTGAGTACCTACATGAGGCTCACTAAAATGCCTCTATCCAGGAACAAAGGGACAACCATAGAAAAGTAAATAAACTCACCAGTAAGACCTTCTGAAAGAAAGTCTCAAAATTGTTAATAGACAGTCTGCAACTGTATTTTTTCTTTCATTAAAGAAACCTCCTAAATTTGAGTATCCCATTTCAGGTCTTGTGAGATTATATGTTACAGAGACGCATGTGTTACATTTTTCTGGTATTATCAGACTACCTGGACTTTTATGTGCTGAATTAAAGGGGTTTTCCCATTAAGACAATTTATCCTTAATCCCGTGGATAAGTGTCTGATCGTCGGAGGTCCGACCAAGGCACATTCTGCCAGCCAGAACCCTACCTCATGCGGACATTTGAGGAAGGGTCATCAATATTCTAGTCCTGGAAAACCCATGTTACAGACGTGTTCATCAGGTGATACATCAGGAAGATAAGACCAGCAAATGTGGCTTGATAGGGTTCTGCAGATTTACCGCTTCGAGGAATTGTCTAGCTGGGAGAGTTGGTCTCATAATAAATGTATAGCTCTGTGGAGTCCCTGGAAGGTCTGGTTGGTGCCCAACGTGCATATATTAACGTACGATGCTCAGTTTATGGCCTCATGCACACAACCGTTTTTTTTTTTGCGGTCTGCAAAACGGATTTCCGTTGTTCCGTGATCTGTGACCGTTTTTTCTTCCGTGGGTCTTCCTTGATTTTTGGAGGATCCACGGACATGAAAAGTGAAAAAAAAAACTAAGTCAAGTTTGCATTGAAAATTATAGGAAAAACGGACACGGATCACGGACGCGGATGACTATCTTGTGTGCATCCGTGATTTTTCACGGACCCATTGACTTGAATGGATCCGTGAACTGTTGTCCGTGAAAAAAAATAGGACAGGTCATATTTTTTTCACGGACTGGAAAAACGGATCACGGACGCGGAAGCCAAACGGTGCATTTTCCGATTTTTCCACGGACCCATTGAAAGTCAATGGGTCCGCGAAAAAAAACAGAAAACGGAACAACGGCCGCGGATGCACACAACGGTCGTGTGCATGAGACCTATGTCTTACTAGATATTCTGCCATACCTGCGTTTCAGAATTTGATGTTTCTAGTTTCAATAGGATTTTTATTGAAGATTTTTCAAAAATATGATCTTACATAATAAACAAATAGGGGGTGGAACCAAAAACATAGGGTTTCCCAAGTACAAATATGGACATATCACATAGCTCAGGCATACAAAGCATCAATCAGAGACCTTTCAGGAACACAGTGATAACCGGCATTAGGGTAACAGATCATGCATTAGACATCATTTCCTTTTTGCTTTAAATGACACTTGATGGTAATGGCGTGGCATAGGTGCTAGAGAGCCACAGCAGCCAACAGTTGTGTGTAACCATCCTGGCCCATGGTAGGGGAAAATACAAGTTCACAGTGCATATGGAAGTTCACCAGTTGCACTACTTCCTGAGTTGAAGGAGGTTGCGGCAATCTCCAGCGGCGAGCTATTACCTTCGCAGGTTGGGATCTCAGCGAGGCCTATGCAGAGGATGGCTAGTTCTGGGGGTAGTGATATCTGCAGATCCGTAACCTCCCCAATAATGGTAAATATAGCCAACCAGAAGCTCTTAACTGATGGGCAATGCCACCACATATGGGTTAGGGTGCCTAGTTCCCCACATCCTCTCCAGCACAAGGGGGAATAATTTTGGATAATATGGGATAGCCTGATCGGGGTCAAGTACCATCTGAGCTGAATTTTCCTATTTTGTGCCGTATGATTAACATATCAGGAACACTTCATAGGCCAGTATGAAGCAGCTTGCCACAAGGACAGCAGGAATTCTTTCCCCATTTCTGAATTGCTGTTCAGTGGCTCAGCTATGTCCTGAAATACCGGTAGGGGTATTGTGGATAGGAAGTGGCGGATCTGCAGATATTGATTTTAAAAAAAAGGGAGTTAGGTACTCAAATTTAAAGTGTAGGGTTTCAAAATCTATCAGCACTGAGTTGGCAAAAAGGCAGCCCAATGTATCAATGCCGCATTCCAGCCATCCACTCATCCAGCAAGAGATGATGTAGAATTCAATGTTTCTGTTGCAGTTGTTTTCCTTGGTTTTGTATATTCAAAATCTCTTAAATAAAGACTGAATAAAAGACAGAGCAATAAAAAAAGGTTTTTGTTACAGACGGATAGGCAATAGATGTTAAGACAAAGGAACTTAAAGGGGTGGTCTCACTTCAGCAAATGGCATTTATCATTCAGACAAAGTTAACACGAGGCACTTACTAATGTATTGTGGTTCTCCATATTATCTCCTTTGCTGGCGGGATTCATTTTTCCATCACATTACATACTGCTCATATCCATGGGTTATGACCACCCTGCAATCCATCAGCGGTGACCGTGCTTGCCCACAATAGGAAAAAGCACTAGCCCATGTGCGCTCCCACGGTCCCGGCCATCAGAGAGGTGGGCACTTTTTCCTATTGTGCGCAAGCACCACCACCGCTGATTTTGTTTAGCAAAAAAAATACCCACCTCATCCACTTGCACACACAGAGGCAGTTACTGCTCTCTTCATTGGAAAGTACCTGCACTCAGTGTGATGATGTCACCAGGCATTCATATTGGGAGCGCACGGTGATGTCATCATGCGGAGCGCAGGTCCTTTTCAATCAAGAGAGGAGTGAATGCCTCTGCGTGTGCAAGTGGATGAGGTGTTTTTTTTTTGCTAAAGCAAAACATTACAGCTGGGGGCAACTATGGGGCATATTACTAATTCTTGGGGCCACTATGGGGTACATTACTAATTCTTGGGGCCGCTATGAGGGACATTATTACAAATGGGGGCCACTATGAGGGACATTATTACTGCTGTGGATCATTATGGGGGAGATTACGTGTACTGAGAGCACCGCAGAGGGTGGGATCGTTATAAAAAAAAGCTAATGAAATTCATCCGTTTTTTTAATGGCCAGATGCAAAACCGCCATTAAAAACGAACAGACGGCCAGAGAATGGATGCACAAATGGTTGAAAAATGGCCATGAAAAACTGACAGTGTGTCCGTTTTTAGCGTCGTATGCATGTAGCCTTAGGTCCCCACAGGGCAGCTATCAGGAACGAGGTTCCTAAAAAGGCTTCCTCCCAATAGTAACCCAATCGTTGTCCCATGTAAAGGGGCCTTGAACCTCTCTTGCCTGTCTATCGGTAACAAGAACCCTTGTTTTATTGCTGTGGCTCATCTCATCCCCATGTACATATGTCTGTAACATCTTCAAGTGTTGTAGTTTTTTCTCACTAATTAATTAGTAAATTGGCCTGATAAAGGAGCCTCTGTGCTCTGACAACTTACTAATGTCATTTTCTGGGTAGCAAACCACTGCTATAATACTGTTGTCCTTTTTAACAAAAAAGTATTTGACATCACACACCATACAGTGGCCCTTCAAGTTACAATATTAATTGGTTCCAGGACGACCATTGTCAGTTGAAACCATTGGAGTCCATAAATCTATGAAAAACTAGTAATTGGTTCCAAAGCCCCAAAATGTTTTATCCCGAAATAAGAAAAATAATCAGATAGATAAAGCAAGTCTTTAGGGTTGGTTCATATCTGCGGGAATGCCGGATCCCCATTGCGTACAGGAAAGTAGCTGGGTTACCTTTGGATCCCATTACAGTCAAATGGGAATTGGTGGCATGCGGCAGTGTATGGCTATGCCGGAAGCAGTAAACGCTGGTAGTCTGTTCCTTTGTCAGAGTGGTTGCTGCAGATGTGAACCTGGCCTAACGTAGAACAGCAATAGATGAGGGAAGCTGTAAATACTTTTTTATGATGAGGAAAGGAGCTTCTTCAGGGCTCTGTATTGCACACAAATGTACCAGAAAAGAAACATGGAGTCGCCATCACCTGACACCCAAGGAAGCAGCTCTTCCTGGCACAGACAGAGGGCAGTACCGGACATGTAATACTGCACTGTACTGTAAAGCACAGCTACCAGACACCAATACTGGTGTTATATCAATAAAATGGCCATGTCGATTGGTTGGCTCCGAGTCAGAGGCATTGTATGTTGAGTCTAGTTTCCAGTTTCTATGGTCCCCCAAAAGACCATGGTAAGTAGAAAATATTGTATGCTGAGACCATTGTATCTTGAGGGACCACTGTACAAGGAATAACCTATAATTGTTGCAACCTGAATTAACCCTTTAGGGTACGGCCAAAATGGTGCTGCCGTTCCACATTGCGATGCAGCCTTAGTATGTTTGAATATCTTAGTCTTGCAAACCAAAGGGAAATCATATGAACTGATTATTCAGCAGTCATAGCTAATAGCTGTGGGGCATCCCACAAAACCACGTGTCCATTAACAATGAACACCGAGTAAACATAATAAACTTGGCTGCACTGAGGCCACATCTCACCATGCGCACAGGCCCTCCACCTGTGAGGTCAAATCTTGTCCACATTTTTTCTCAATCTGGAATAAGTCAGATATGTACAAATAAAGACATAAATCCATCCAAGTGTAAATATGATTTATTTCTCATGTAGACGTCCATCTGAAGGTAAAACCCCATTGTTCATCTGTACTGATACATGAAAATATACCTCTCAGTAGTGTACATTGTAGATGATCCTGCCTAGAGATCAAAGCAAGCCAATCTAGTGCGCATGTACCATGACATATGTATTTTACACCATGGTGGTCTTTTTGTATTTGTGTTCCCCTAAACAAGACTTTGTTCTGTTTTCCGGACTCCAAAAGAACTGATTGAAAATTTGGGGCTAAAAACAGTTCCTGAAATCCCAACTGGTTGGAGGATATGGTTTAGATTTATGTAGAAGAATGATACAATCGCACATATCAGAACACACAGCCTCCAGTGAAGACTTTTCCATGATTCACTATACTGCCAGTGGACAGCTGTGACTGTGGACATGAGGGTGCTTGTACTCGGCCGAGTCCACCTCAACAGCCGTTCCTTGTAGAATTATCTTTAGACACCCTGAGAAACGTGCACCAGGCTCAGCTTGTTCTGCAACGTGAGAAAATGTCACTTTAGGATGAATATATTGTAGCCCATATCACCAATTTGTGTCTAGATGCTCAAATGGGGTTTCTCTGACCATAGGAAATGATCTGTGATAGTTGCTTGAACCCCTGCGATCAGAAAGTGGTGGCATATCTAGCAATATCATAAAATCATTTTATGAGATGGAAAAAACATTTTAAACACAAAACATACAATATGAAATCATTATTTAGAGAAGCAATAAAGTTGAGAAAGCTGCAGTTACTTCCAATAAGATATCAGTAGTCATAAACTAATAATGTGAGGCTCTAAATATAATGCCCATCAGTTCAGGGCTGGATTAGCTCACCAGAATACCAGAGGATCCTCTAGAACAGGGTTTCTCAACTCCAGTCCTCAGGGCCCACCTGCCGGTCATGATTTGAGAATATCCCACAGAATGAATACCTGTGGTAAGTCCTGATGCACTGACACTAATTATATAACTTGCTCAATACTAAGGAAATCCTGAACACATGCCCGGTAGTTGGGCCCTGAGGACTGGAGGTGTGGAACACTGCTCTAAAGGATTCAGGGTCTTACACTATAGTGGGCTGAAATGGTCCAGCGGTAGACAAATTCATTTGGAGCCTATTACTTGCCACTGAGGTCTATTTTTATGGATTAAGCCACACATTGTCACGGTCCCTCCCATGACAGAGGTGAGAAGATCTGAGAGACTGGCGGCACGTGAGGGTATCTCACAGTCTCTCTGTTTTCTCCTTGCAGTGTTGTTGTTTCGTAATGACCACACCTCTTGTCAGGTGCAGCTTGTGGTCATTACTGAGACTCTATGTATTTCTGACTCACAGTGCTTACCATGCGGTTGATATTTCCTGCTGGAGTTGGTTGAGCTGGTGTGTTGTTCCTTTGGATCTCCTGCTCCTCCATTCTTCTTTAAGCTAAGTACATTTTGTTGTTCACTTGTGTGTGTTGTTGTCTAGGCCTCAGGGAGACGCTGGTTCCTTCATCTGAGGAAGAACCAGTAGTCTCATTCCCTGCCACAATTCCTAGGGCCTTCAAGGGTCTCCAGGGCTTAGGTTCCGGTGTATGAGTATTTCCACCTTCAGGGTCTACTCATGCTGGCAGGAGTCAGGGAGAGGTCTAGGGATTCCTAGGAGGTCACCATCCCTCTCCCTTAGCTTTGAGGCCTAGACTCCAGTCTATTCCTTGTGTGTGTTATCTGGTGTTATCCGCTCCCCATTACCCGTGACACATCTTGTGTGTGCATTGAAATCACAAAGTTTACATTGCAATTAAAAGTTAATATGCACATGTTCTGTAAAGTCAAATAGACTGGGCGGCAATGGTAATGTAACTGTGTCGAAACATTAGGGCAGGAAGCCAAGATACAAAGATTGACAGGGGACCTGGGAAGTGGCGGGTGATTTGTAAAGGTATTACTCATTTTGATATTTTAGACCATTCTGAGCTTTTGGTCAAAACATGTTAATGGTACGTACAACCCCTTTTAAAGGGGGATTTTTTTAAATGCACCACTGCAGCCAATGACTGGCCCCACTGGTGACTTGGCCGCTTGAGGACACATTACTGCTGAGGCCTGACATTGGCTGCATCGGTGCCTGTGGCCCCCACTAGTGCAGAAAGTTTACATGCAGATAACCGAGTCACATATGGCAGGTAAGTATACCTCCTTTCACAGGTTCAGCTGGGAAGGGTGCAATAAAATAAAAAGTCAATGTTGGACAACCTCCTTACAGAACTTCACTGCAGGATGTGGACTGGCTGCAGACTAGAGACAATCAAAACTTACCCGAAGTGCCTCCAATAGAGATTTCAGAAGCAGGGTCCAGCCATATGTCTTCCAAAGCCTTGAAGTCCGCTGGCACAATATCCATTGAAGATGAGGCCTCAGTAGTGGTCAGGACAACTTGGTTGGACTGGATTACAACATTCACAGTATGCCAGTCTTTGAGACATACACCAGGTGGGAACTTTAATGAATGTGCTAATTTTCCCAGCAGGGAGACTTCCAAAACCTGAAGACAATTACGTGATATAATAAATAGATTAAAGACTAAAAACCTCTAATAAAAAAAATTATCCTAAAAAACACAAGAAATTCTGATAAAATCAAAGGTTTGTTACTTGTTTCTCCAAATCGAAAGTTATTGTCAATGCAGAAACATTCCTTGCTCCAGACAATCCCAGCAGGACCCCACCATCCTCTAGTACTCGGAAGGCCAGCTGCAAGATTAGATTCCATGAATCTTTGTCCTTTGTTGGAAATGCTACAAAAAAGTTAAAAATATTAAAAAGCCATAGCAACAACAGATATTTTTGACCAGATATTCTTTATTATAGACAATTGTCTCTACGCAAGTAGCTGAGGGAGTCCCCTTGCCCTTTGCAGCCATATCCTAGAGGCAAAGGAGGAATTGGGACCTCCATTTATTGATAAGAGACTTCAAAAAGCCGCACCCCTGTCAATTAGTCTCTTAAAGAGGGCCTGTAACTGCTTCTGACTTGTCTATTTTAGTAACTACTGGCATTGCCCATGTACTAATAATTGTGGAACATCTATTCTTATGGCTCAATGTTGTGCCATTCCTTTATTATTTCTACTAGAAGTTATGAATGAATTGTTAGGAGCTTGTAATGAAGGTCCAACTGTGCAGAGACACAGAATAAGAATAAATGTTCCAGAATTGTTATTACATGGGGGATGGAAATAGTTACTAAAACAGACATGTCAGGAGAGGTTACAGGTCTTCTTTAAGAGAGTTGTCGCATGTAGACCACCCATGTCCATATGCCATATGCACATGAACATCATAGAGTTGGGTTGCATCTTCCCCGGGCAAAATCAGCTGTTTGCCAGGAGTGCCACAGCGGCACCAGTCTGTGATAAGAATATGAGAGGATAACCCACCGGCTGGTTTAAATGTAGCAAATCCATGAGCAGGAAAGAAAGCTCCAGGTTCCTCATTTTGGAAGCAACGACGGTTCTCGTCCATCTCCATTGCACGGTCTAGGGCTTCAGTATTCTTTTCCACCCAGGCCCAGTTACGCAAACACCCATCCAATGCAGGAACCAGCTAGACAGAGGGAGCACATGGTGACACCAGCAATACTGTTCTAGAGTGCCATCTTACCCTCAGAGTAATGTGTAAAGTAATTTGTAGGTGATAATTGGTTAATGTGAATTGCTGTACATTTCCTATAGTCATCCATTGTACGCTTGATATACATTACTTGGTTAGCAATGAAATAACAGTAAATGTAAATTTCTATGCTTCTAAAAAAAAGGTCATATAACAACATAGTACCGGCTTGAGAAGCTGCAGATTACGGTCTGAAGGAAGGTCACCCAGGATGATGCTAAGTGTGGAGCAGCTCTGAGGCACCAGTTCATTGTTCACGTGATAAGTCAACATCACCACAATCTCTCCGTTCACTCTCACATCAATAGTGTTGATAGTACTGTCCACAGTCACCTGAAAGACAGAGCATTGAGCAATGATAGCAGACAAAAAAGCTGGACATGCAAGTTAGATAAATGTCGGCTGAACCCATTGATGGCAGTGGGAGCGACAGACTATGTCATGTGTATGGGGGTCTCCTGACTTTCCCCCAACAGCAGATGTTGGGGAAGATAAGGATGAGGCAGTTGGATTTCAACTAATCACTTGTGTAGCAAGGTTTATTTTTATTTTATTTTTCCCGCCTTTAACTCCTTGCAATGTAGTTGGTTGGTGGTACCGTTGGTGGTCGTGTACTGCACAAAAAAGCTTGCTCCACTGAGGACATCATCAGGGTAAGATGTGTCTTGCTACTACCACCACTCTTTAAATCATATGGGTGTCGGCCAGGTGCCATGTTGGGAACTGGTGGATGGGGAGCTTGCTCATTTGTTATCTTTTCTATTATATATTTTATCATAGTTTTTTTATGCACCTAAGCCATGTTAAAGGGGTTGTCTCATCACAGACAATGGGGGTATATCGCTAGGATATGCCCCCATTGTTTATAGGTGTGGGTCCCACCGCTGGGACCCACACCTATATCGAGAACGGAGCCCCGAAAGTGATGGAGGGCGCACTGCGCATGCACATCCGCACTCCATTCATTTTCTATGGGGCCGCCGAAAACAGCCGTCGGGCCCATAGAAGTGAATGGGAGCTACTGCTGCACCATTGTGAGATATAATATTAACAATTAAAGGGGATTACCAGGAGTTCATTATCTGATAACATATCTGATCAGTGGGGTCCAGCTGTTTGAAGAGGTTGTGGGGCCCCATGTCCGTTTCCTCGGCCTGTGAAGTGACATTCATTGGTCACATGTCCTATTTGCAGTTTAGTCCCATTCAAGTGAATAGGCCTGGACTGCAATAATGGGAACAATGGCTATAGTGTATGATGCTGCGCTTGGTATGCTGTGAGGAGCACGCTGCACGTTCTTCAAACAGCTGATCGGTGGGGGTGCTGGGAGTCAGATCCCCAACAATCAGATATTGTTGACATATCCTGTGGTTGGGCCATCAATATCGAACTCCCAGAGAGCCCCTTTAAGATGGCAATATAGTTCACCTTTTACATATCATTATTGCTATAACAATATACATCGGATTTTTTGTAATAAACTATCTAGATGCTATAAGATGAATGTAAATGTTTTTGATTGTAAATGATTTTGATTTGTGATTCAGTGTCATTTCCTCTCACCTTCCTCCATTTTCCATCGCTCACATCTGGCCCCCACTTGGAGAGAACCATCTGACCATTTCCATTACTCATCTGTACTTCTAGACGACGTTCTCGGACCCCAAGTACAAACCAATTATCTCTTCCGACATCTCCATAGAAGATTATGCCTTCTGGGTCGAAGGTCCGAAAATCAAACGAGGAGAGATTACTGTGGAATATAGAATAACCAACGCATTAGGCCAAATGGGGACCACCGATGTATAGTTATCCATGTACAAAAACACAGCAGCTAGTCTACCACCTCATTGCCGCTGAAAGAATTATTCTTCACGATACGTTTAAAACCTTTTTGGAGGGTACAGAAAAAAGTGGGCAATTCGGGCTGCTGCCGCTTTGGTGCACTATGGAATCCCAGCGGCTGGAGCGCCTCTTTCCCGACACCCGGGACCCCCCGCTGATCAGCTGTTTGAAAAGGCAGCGACGCTCACAGCTTTCCCTAGGCCGAGTGACGACACTGTCATCTGTCACATGGCCTAGAAGCAGCTCAACCCCATAGACGTGAATGAGGCTGAGTGTGATACCAAGCAC
The DNA here is from genome assembly GCF_905171765.1 of Bufo bufo. Lineage (NCBI taxonomy): Eukaryota > Metazoa > Chordata > Amphibia > Anura > Bufonidae > Bufo > Bufo bufo. Next base: position 120,309,686 of record NC_053392.1, read on the forward strand.
AGCCACTATACAATGTACGACAGTGTGCTGGTGCCTTCTCAAACAGCTGATCGGCGGGGGTCCCAGGTGTGGAACCCCAACTGATCAGATACTGATGACCTATCCAAGATAGGTCATCAGTATTAAACTCTCGGAAAACCCTTTTAATTTCTTGTAATTGCTATAACTTATAGTCATGATTATAGAATTCTATATATATTAGGGCTCATGCACACAACCGTATGTATTTTGCGGTCCGCAGAAAACAGATCCGCAAAAAATACGGATGACATCCGTGTGCATTCCGTATTTTGCGGAACGGAACAGCTGGTCCTTCATAGAACAGTACTATCCTTGTCCGTGATGTGTACAATAATAGGACATTTTCTATTTTTTTGTGGAACGGACATACGGAAACGGAACGCACACGGAGTAACTTCAGTTTTTTTTTGTGGACCAATTGAAGTGAATGGTTCCGCATACGGTCCGCAAACAAAACGGAACAGACACGGAAAGAAAATACGTCCGTGTGCAGGCCTTAGTCCAATTATCAGATGGCAACAACTAAAAATACAACATATGTACTCTATGATACATAATGAACCACTGGTCCATCACAATGTTTCTTGAAGATTGATAAAAAAAATATATATAAACAAAAACAGCCCAAAAATGTATGTATTCTGTTCCTAGGCTTCTGTGTGCCGTACTTCAGCCTCTAACATAAAGCACCTGGTCCATCCATTCTGCAAAAAGACAGAACATGTGGACTATGGACCCAATTAAATCAATGGGTCCACAAAAATTGCGGATACAACATGGACAGTATGCAATTTGTGGACCGCAAAATACATATGGACAGGTGTGTGCGAGGCCTTGAACATGGCGGGAATTTATCATAAGGGCAATATTCGAAACTAGTTTTGCTTGAGTAGGAGTTGGAGTACTTTGCGCCAAATTTGTCAAATTTTGTTGGTTAAATTTGGTGCCACTTTAACAGGGGTGCACCTAGCCTTTCTGCTGCCTGAAGCGAAAAATGATACGGCGCTTCTTCCATGCCAATTTCTTAACCTAACCCCTTTGCCACAATGAAAGTGCTCATTGCCCATGGATCTTTCGCTGCCCCCCTCTTGCTCCCACCTGGTGCTGCCTGAGGCGATCGCTTCGCCTGGCCTCATTGTTGGTGCACCCCTGCACTTTAAACCTAACATTTTTGTCTAGAAAAGTTACTCTAGTAACTAAGGGCTCTTTCACACCTGCGTTATTGTCTTCCGGCATAGAGTTCCGTCGTCGGGGCTCTATGCCGGAAGAATCCTGATCAGGATTATCCTAATGCATTCTGAATGGAGAGAAATCCGTTCAGGATGCATCAGGATGTCTTCAGTTCCGGAACGGAACGTTTTTTGGCCGGAGAAAATACCGCAGCATGCTGCGCTTTTTGCTCCGGCCAAAAATCCGGAACACTTGCCGCAAGGCCGGATCCGGAATTAATGCCCATTGGAAGGCATTGATCCGGATCCGGCCTTAAGCTAAACGTCGTTTCGGCGCATTGCCGGAGCCGACATTTAGCTTTTTCTGAATGGTTACCATGGCTGCCGGGACGCTAAAGTCCTGGCAGCCATGGTAAAGTGTAGCGGGGAGCAGTATACTTACCGTCCTTGCGGCTCCCGGGGCGCTCCAGAATGACGTCAGGGCGCCCCAAGAGCATGGATCACGTGATCGCATGGATCACGTCATCCATGCGCATGGGGCGCTCTGACGTCATTCTGGAGCGCCCCGGGAGCCGCACGGACTGTAAGTATACTGCTCCCCGCTCCCCACTACTACTATGGCAACCAGGACTTTAATAGCGTCCTGGGTGCCATAGTAACACTGAAAGCATTTGGAAGACGGTTCCGTCTTCAAATGCTTTCAGTACACTTGCGTTTTTCCGGATCCGGCGGGCACCTCCGGCAACGGAAGTGCATGCCGGATCCCAACAACGCAAGTGTGAAAGAGGCCTAAGCCATCCCTCTACTGGAGTGTGTTTGTTTGCAACTTTTTTGTATTTAAAAAAGTTGCTGTGATAAATCTGTAGTGAAACTCATTAACATATCTATCCATGCCCGTTCCCCAACCCACTTTTCAAAACTGAAGTAAATGGTGTAAAAATGCTAAAATTTTATGGAAGTGGGCCCAAAGACTTTTTGAAGCCAGAATTGTGGAGTGCAGGACGTGATGAATTCCCCCCATTAGATAAAAAAAATTAAGATAACCGTACCGTAAAGCAGTCACTTAGCAATTTCTATTAAAATATGAGCCAGAGTTATAACTATGCTATTTTCTTTTAAATTTCCTGTAGTGTTATGGTACTTTCACACTTGCGGCAGAGTGATCCGGCAATCTGCATGCAAATGGACAGCATTTGTGGAAGGATCCGGATGCAGATCTGCAATGAGCAGGACACTGGGTCAGTGGGTATGCTATGCAGTGGGTCAGTATAGGTATGTGTATAAGTTCGTGACGCCAATTGCAGCTTGCGCAGGTACTGTAGCAGGGCCCTTTAAGATGTTATAGCTCACGTACCAGGTGAGGAATGCCAGAGGGGGATAATGTCTCTGTATAGCAGATATGGTAGTGTCAACGGTGTCTCCTACCTTGGTACGGCTGGACTCCTGAATCCTGGCTCACTTGCAATAAAATTGAGTGTGGTCAGTAGGAGTAATTGAGGAATAATTGAGATCCAAACAGGTAATAGGATCCAACTTGTCTTTACTTAGTGGTTGGCAGCTTTGATCCATACAGTTACAGCAATAGTCTGGGGTCCAAGCAGGTATTGGCAATATGTGGCAGGAATTTATATCTATTCTGCTTCTTATACATATGCCTAGTAGATCTGGCAGGTATCTATCTTCTGCTCTGTCTGTAGTCTGCTGAGTAGGGGCCTGATCAGCTGAGGAGGCACTTGGTTTCTCTTTGTCTTTGGATCTGTACTCACAGGACTGCTAGCAGGGTATGATGTCTTCTTCCTGGAGATCTATAGTTCTGTAGATGGCTGCTTTCTTGTCAACCAGCTGAGGTAGATGACTCAGGCTGGGAAGAGTGATCCTGGGCCTCAGCCGAGGCTTGGATCTTAGTTCCCTGTTTCTAGGAGCTACCACCAACACAGCCTTCCCCAAGGAGGGGGCTGGTACACACTAACTAGAACTTTCCTTCCTCCCCATGAGGCAGGATGTGGGAACATTCCACTCCTCCTCAAAGAGGGGGGAGCTAGGTTGGAATGACCTATTCCAATCTAGAAATACTAAATTGGCTAAGATCCTGTTACATACTGCTGCCACCTGCTGGTGTACATTGAAATTACAGCAAATATATAATACAGACCTGGAAATACATATCATGGCAATGCACAGTTAGGGTCCATTCACACGTCTGTTTTTTCTTTCCTGATCTGTTCCGTTTTTTGCGGAACAGATCTGGACCAGATCTGGACCCATTCATTTTCAATGGGTCCTGGAAAAAATCGGACAGCACAATGTGTGCTGTCCGTTTCCGTTGTTCCGTTCCGCATGTCCGTTTAAATATAAAACATGTCCTATTCTTTTCCGCAAAATTCGGATCCTGGTACAATACAAAGTCAATGGATCCGCAAAAACTGGAAGACATTCGGATGTCATTACGTATGTCATCCGTTTTATGCGGATTCCGTTCCTGGAAATGACATTTAAATATTTTTTTTTATTTTTATTTTTCAAAGAAATCCAAACAACTTTATTTGCTTATTGAAATTTATACATGTTTCCGTTTTTTGCGGATCCGCAAAAAACGGATGACATACGGAAACATTTTCAGGAACAACGGATCCGCAAAAAACGGACCGAAAATCGGGATATAGAAAAATACTGACGTGTGAATGTAGCCTTAGATTACACTAGATGGAAATACACATATACACCTGACATTATTGTAGCAGGGATACAGAAGTTTAGTGACATACTTCAGGATGTTACATATCCATCTCACAAATGCATTGCAAGAACGGATCCGTCTGTCCATTTGTCATATGGACAAACGGATCAGTTTCTATATTTTTTTTCTTCACATTTTTAAAGGTCTGCGCATATGCAGACTGGAAGGACGGATCCGGCATTGCGGTATTTTTAATACATTCCTATGGAAAAAAACGCCAGATCCGGCATTCAGGCAAGTGTTCAGTTTTTTTGCTGGAGATAAAACCTCAGCATGCTACGGTATTATCTCCGTCCTGAACAGTCAATAAGACTGAACGGAAGACATCCTGATGCATCCTGAACGGATTGCTCTCCATTCAGAATGCATGGGGATAAAACTGATCAGTTCTTTTCCGGTATTGAGCCCCTAGGACAGAACTCAGTGCCGGAAAAGAAAAACACTAGTGTGAAAGTACCCTTAGTGCTTGCCCTCGCTCCCAGCACCCGGGGCACATGCCCTGCCAGCCATCCTCTAGGATTCTTGAATGGCCAAGTCAAAGCTCAGGGTGCTGTGGGAGGATTTGGAACAGGCTGTGCATGCTAGAAATACTTAAAGAGTAAATAAACTTTTAATTCAGTTTTTTGTAAAATGTCCTAAATGCCCTAATAATACTTTTTGTAATGTACTTTATTAATGGGTTTTTAATTTTTAATAGAGTTTTGCCTCCCTAAAGCACGCCTTTCACTGTGCGCTTTAAATTCACTATTCTCCACCCTTCTGACTTCTCAGCGGTGTACGGAGTACCGGCTCTACTACACTGTATGAATGGGGCACAAGGTGTACGGCCAGGAGCGCACATTGCTGCTCCTGCCTGTCCCCCCTCCCCCCCGAGGTTGGCTAAATGCTGGGGTACCCTGTAACCATATGCTATGCCAGGATTAGCTGAGCGGAGCTTGCTCCTGCCTGTGCCTGCTTCAATAAACCGATAGTCCTGCATGTAAGCTAATCCTGGCATGGCACATTTTTACAGGGTACCCATGTGCATGCCAGCATTAAGTAAACCTAACACAATGTGCGCTCCTGCCCGTACTCCGTTGTTTGCGGCCCCATTCATAAAGTGTAGAGTCCGTACTCCATACACCGCTGCCAAGTCAGCAGTGCAGGAAAGTGAATTGAAAGCGTGCAGGGAAAGGTGCGCTTTAGGGAGGGAAAATTCTATGAAAAATCCATTAATAAAGTATATTACAAAAGTATTTTTAGGGCATTAGGGACATTTTACAAAAAACGTAACGTAATTAAAAGTTTAGTTACTCTTTAACACACTGCAGTACTGAAAAACGACTCCATGGAAATATACAAAAATAATTCTCCCACAATATAAGAGACTAGTGGATTTTTAGACAGTATTACAAGTTGATCAGCACCTGTTTGACTCCATTTACATGGAGCAGTCACTCATGTGATCATTCAGCACATACAGCTTCATTATTCTCTGCAGCATCTGTTCACACAGGGTGATGGTGCCAACAAGCGATGATTCTTCGTGCCAATTAAAAAATGCAGTCATCCGAGAAACAAGCATTGGGTGGGGAGTGACAGGATTACTCAGTGTAATGGTTGGGTGAATGCATTCTTGATCATGTAAAAGGCCTCTTAAATGCCATCTGTCAGCAGATTTGTACCTAGGACACTGGCTGACCTGTTACATGTGCGCTTGGCAGCTGAAGGCGTCTGTGTTGGTCCCATGTTCATATGTGGCTGTATTACTGAGAATAATGAAGTTTTAATATATGCAAATGAACCTCTAGGAGCAACTGGGGAGTTGTCATTACTCCTAGAGGCTCTGCTCTGCACTTTGACAGGTCCCTGTCAATCAAAGTGCAGAGGGCGTGGCAGCTGCAGAGAGAGCCGAGTCTCTAGGTGAAACAGCAACGCCCCCGATGCTCTTAGAGGCTCATTTGCATATATTAAAACTTCATTATTCTCAGCAACACGGGCACATATGAACATGGGACCAACACAGACACCTTCAGCTGCCAAGCGCACATACAACAGGTCAGCCAGTGTCCTAGGTACAAATCTGCTGACAGATGCCCTTTAAAGGAGTTGTTCACCCACAGTGTGCCTTTTTTCAGACCTCCCAGCGTGGCCAGACCCGTGGTGGTAATCATACTTATCTGATTCCTGCTGCTGGGTTCCACCTCCATTGTTCTCCCTCAAGCACCCATGAGTAAACCCGGCAACGAGGACCAGGTAAGTATGCTCATCACTGCAGATCTGGCCACATTGGTGGGTCTGGTAAAAAGCACATCCAGGGTGAACAACCCCTTTCACGTACAAGAAGATCCTGCTGAAGGATACAATAGCAAGCATTAGAGCCACAGAAGGATATGTCAATCTGGTGGTTTTTTTCCATTACATCTCCTTTATAAACCTTTGAATGAAGATCAAATCTTAATATAATCAGATATGTTATAAAAAAAAACTGTACAATCTTCATTTTTTATAAATGATCCCCCATGTAACCACACTGAATTCCTGGTGTGGCGAGCCCTCAGAATCCCATTCCCCTGACACAGTCTATCCACATAGCAGATGCTGGGCTCTTATAGAACACAATGACAACATTAATACCTTGTTAATTCAGAAAGTTGGAATTCAAGGCGCAGAACACTCCGAGCATCTCCATTCCCTATGTACAAGCTCTCCGAGGATCTCACCAGCTTCTCAGCAGAACAAGACACCTGGAAAACACAGGAACTTCAAAACCTTCATTACTTTCTCGCAGTCTAATGGGTGTCCCATAAAATGTGTTGGGAGAAACCCTCTTGAATTACAGATTTAGCAGAGGTGAATTTATCATTTGGCGCAGCTCATCATGATGTACCATAATTAGTATTTCTATTGTTCTGTATGAGTCTGCAAAGTATGGGGTCATCACCGTGCACAGATGGTACCGCATCCGTTGCACCGTTCCGTGGCCCCGCAAAAAAAATATAGCATGTCCTATTCCTATATGCGGACAAGAATAGGCATGTCTACAATGGGCCGCAAAAAACGGCACGGTCGTGTGCATGAGGCCTAAGACAGCAAGGAAGCTGTCTTACATTTAGAAGTAGCAGTGGATCCACCGAAATTATGTTGAGGCCTGCGCCTCTTCATAACTCCAGTGGATCCACCGCCAGCGCAAATCGTTATTAAGACTGGCGTCTAAAATGCCAGTCTTAATAAATGACCCCCTTAATTTTTAAATTATATCTGTGACGGATGATAGAAACCTTAATTATGAATGACCATTCTGAAACTCTTCCCTGGGCAGACATGATTTCTCAAGTTTTGTTACTGGTTTCTGTGCTTCCCCTGGCGTACTCGATTACTCTTTTCCATTAAATTGTACAGAATACCCTATATAAATATAAATAGTAGAATAGGTAACAGGCTCCACTGTAACCATTAAAGGGGCACACCCAAATCAGGGATTTATGGCATACCCACAGGATAATGTCTTATAGATAGGGGTCACCTAATCCCCGTTTCATTTGACAAGGTAATGATAATTACCTGCTCCTCAGAGGCGGTCTCTTACCACCATAAAGATACATTATTTCTGGGAGGCATATCCCTACCTACACTGCACAATCTGCTGTCCAGAAAAGATGGCTTTGGTGTTAACTATGCCTTCACCCAATAAGAAGCATTTGCTCACTTGCTGAGTGACTAATGGCAGGGCAATTATCAGGAATGAGCTTTGTACGAACACTCATTTCCAATAATTGGTCCCCTAATCGGCCCGTGTAAAGGGGCCTTAAAATGGAAATCCATCATGAAAATGCTATGTAAGCTATAGGCAGCAGGTTATAGATCAGGATGAGCTGAGCAGATTGATATATAGTTTTATGGGAAAAGATTCAGTAAAACTTGTAATTTATTAATTTCCTGCTCATTCTGAGCTTTGAAGTCCAGGAGGCGGTCCTATCAGTGATTGACAGCTATCTATGTATACACAGTTATAGAGGGAAGGCTGTCAATCACTGATAGGACCGCCTCCTGGACTTCAAAGACCAGAATGAGCAGAGATTTAAAAGAGTAAAATACAAATTTTACTAAATCATTTCCAACTAAACTATATATTAATCTGCACAGCTCCTCCTGCTCTATAACGTGCTGCCTACAGCTCAGACACAATGTTCAATGTGACAGGTTCCCTTTAAGGTTGTACAGGAAAAGTCACCAGTGGTGTAAATCATAAAATTAGTCATCAATGAATCATTGGCTGCTTTAAGATCATTTCAAACATATGATAATCTTATTAGAGGAGCTGTTGATTTCACCCCAAATCTATTGAAGCCTGAACACCAGATCCGAGCATATTCCGACAAGCACCATTAACATTTACCCAGCTATTAAAAGACCATGGACACGTCATAAAAAGTAGAAGAAAAAAAAAACAAGTTCAAAATGATAAAAAAAACAACTATTGAAATAGTATTTGAATTGTATGTTAAAATAGGCACAAGGATCGGGCAGACAACTGCAAGGATTCTGACAACCAGTTTGAGCACATTACAGAATAATCTATTACACATACTCTTTCATTTACATGGTGCACGTGAGATGAATAACGCACAATGAAGACCACAAATATACAGACGTAGCAGAGCAAAATCATGCAAATAGTTAATTAACCCTTCACGGTCACAACAACGTACTGTTTTATGAAGAAATATTAACAATAAGCTATGTGTGCTGTGGTTTTCGGATACGCTGTATAAATAGCTGATTCTGATTATTTGAGGAAAGTTCCTGAGTAACGTGTTACCTTTGCTGTGTCCTCCGGGTCAGGTAATATGGATCCCGCAGTAAGGACTCCATAGGAAAGCAGGATTACGACAGGTAGAGACACACTGATGAGAGGCTTCATTTTCTCGGTGCTGTAAATGGGTGTCACACGTTCTCTGTCCTTTATATGGTAATAGGATGGGGACTGGTTCTCCTTATAGGAACGCCAACCATAACATGTTCCCAGTGTCTGCCTCCTGCAGATGTTTTTCGGGAACATAGAAAACGCCCATTTAACCCTTCACCAATGTGTGACCATCTGCACTCGGATCTGGAATTCAAATATACAATTGGCTATAAAATATTTTTCCTGAGTGTAGATTTGATTTCCGGAGCAGGCACACATGCCAGCTCTCTACCAGCTCTACCAGGGCATTGCCTTCACCGTTGTAACCAGCGCCATTAAGATGAACACCCAGCTTGCACTGAAGACAATCAAACACAAAATGATAATTCATCAGTAAAACGGTGACAGGAGACAGCAACGTCAAGATATTCTGCCTGCTTCGTCAGGGGCCTGAACATAGTCATGGCACAGTCCACTTCATCCTCTCTATACACATTTTACTTTGCTAAATCCTTAAAGGGGTGTGTTTTTTAGAAAACCCAATTCAAGACCCTTATCCAATGATGGTGAACCTTTTAGAGACCGAGTGCCCAAACTGCAACCCAAAACCCACTTATTTATCGCAAAGTACCAACACTGCAATGTAACCTGAATTCTACAGTCCAGTATAGTATATCTTCCATGTACTTTATCACTTAGCTATAATAGCCTGCATACATTCAGTGCGCTGCCTGCGCTGTTCATAGTGCGCCCTGCGCTGATGAATGGCAGGAAAAGTCTAAGGCATATTGGTACACCATAGACTTGTTCCAGGGTGCGGGTGCCCACAGAGAGGGCTCTGAGTGCCGCCTCTGGCACCCGTGCCATAGGTTCGCCACCACTGCCCTAATCTATTATGTGATGCAGGAGTCTCGCACAGAGCTTTTCCATGCGTTACATGGACAATCCACAAATGTCAGTAAGAACTGTGTAATTCTGCTTGCAGTGGTGCTGCGGGGAAAATTAACACTTCTACTGCCAGCTTCCCCAACAGATTATACCTAACCACTGAAGCTCTCAGCAGCAGTTTACAGTGCTTTCAGATTGCATTTTGCAGTATCTGATGGAGGTATACACCAGGAGGGTTTCCCTACTCATACCTCCGACAGATTCCACAGTAGGCATAGAATGGCATCCATTGGCTCCCATGTTAGTGAAACATACTGTATGCCTATGTGTGGGATAGCTTAGAAGACTGTGCTAGGCCATACAGCAGAACAAAGGTGTTCTGCTGGAAACCAGCACCGTGGAAGCAAAAAAGTACTCTTCCGCCCTCCATCTGGTAAATGGGGGCCTATGAATGCATTTAACAGAGGCATGCTCAACATGCGGCCCTCCAGCTGTTGTAAAACTACAACTCCCACAATTCCCTGCTGTAGGCTGTTCGGGCATGCTGGGAGTTGTAGTTTTGCAACAGCTGGAGGGCCGCAGGTTGAGCATGCCTGATTAAACATGTGCACCTGGACGTTTCTCTGAGCCGAGGGCAAAGACACTGCAAAACCCCGTACAAAATCAGCCTTACGTCTCATGCACACAAAGGTGTGCCGGCTGTTCCGTACATTGGGGACTGCAATTTGTGGTCCCCAATGCACAGGCACCATCCGTGCGGTAGCTGCAGACGGATCCAAATGCATTCAACTTGAAAGGGTTCGTGATCTGTCTGCACCGTACAAAAATACAGAGCCCCACGGATGCACTCTGTAGTGCTTCTGTGCCTCCGTTCTGTACCGCTCCTTCCACATTGCAGACCCATTCAAGTGAAAGGGTCCACATCTGTGAGACGGTGTGGACACGGCCGGTGCCTGTATATTGCGGACCTGCTGTTTGGGGGCCGCAATACGGGCACAGCAGGGCAACGGCCATGTGCATAAGGCCTCATCGTCAGGTGCCTTCCATCTAATACTATAGTATTCTTGGCTGTGTTACTGTGAAACACAGGTCATTTCTCTGTATGCAGAGGTTTTAAAGGGAATGTGTAAACAGAAAATTTCAAATTATTTAAATCATGTTTTTATGTTAAACATACATTTTTGGTGAAATTTTTTTTACATAATCCTGCAATTTTCACACCGGCCACTGGGTCTAATAAATAAGTCATGATTTTCAGTTCTGTGCAGGTTATATTTCATTACCGCTGCAGGCAGAATTGCAATGATAGTTAACACCTCTCTATAGATAACACAGGATCCACCATTCACAATAGATGATATCACAGCTTATCTGCTCCCTCCTGACCTCTGCACAGGTCACAGAGAACTCTCCCATAGAAGTCAAAGAGGTCCCTCCTGTCCATTGTGTCTATGGACAATGTGGCTGCTCTCAAAGAACAGGAAGTCTTGACATATTTTTGGCCTAGTGGACAGTGTGAAAACTGCAGGATTTTGGGATTTGTTATTCAAATATACAGTATCTCGCAAAAGTGAGTACACTCCTCACTGCATCAAATTGGTCTGCATGGCTGTTGTCACAGAAGGAACCCCCTTTACAGATCATGCCCAAGAAAGCCTGCAAACAGTTTGTTGAAGACAAGCAGACTAAGGACATGGATTACTGGAACCATGTCCCGTGGTCTGATGAGACCAAGAAAAATTTATTTGGATCCGATGGTGTCAGGCGTGTGTGGCCGCAACCAGGTGAGGAGTACAAAGACAAGTGCGTCTTGTCTACAGTCAAGCATGGTGGTGGGAGTACCGTGGTTGAGGCTGCATGAGTGCTGCCGGCTGTGGCGGGCTACAGTTCATGGAGGAAACCGGGAATTCCAACATGTACTGTGACATACTGAAGCTGAGCATGATCCCCTCCCTTCGGAATCTGGGCCACAGGGCAGTATTCCAACATGATAACGACCTCAAACATATCTCTAAGATGACCACTGCCTTGCTAAAGAAACTGAGGTTAAATGTGCTGGACTGGCCAAGCAGGTCTCCAGAACTAAACCCTGTTGAGCCTCAGTGAGGCATCCTGAAACGGAAAGTGGAGGAGCGCAAGGTCTCTAGCATCCACCAGCTCCATGATGTCACCATGGAGGAGTGGAAGAGGATTCCAGTGGCACCGTGTGAAGCTATAGTGAACTCCATGCCCAAGAGAGTTAAGAAAGTGCTTGAAAATAATGGTGGCCACACAAAATGATGACATTTTGGGCACAATTTGGCCATTTTCACTTAGGGGTGTACTCACAGTTTAGACATGAATGGCTGTGTGTTGTTATTTTGAGGGCACACCAAATGTACACTGTTCTACAAGCTGTACACGGACTACTTCGTATTGTATCAAAGTGTCACATCTTCAGTGTTGTCCCATGAAAAGTTATAATAAAATATTTACAAAAATGTGAGGGGTGCACTTACTTTTGTGAGATACTGTAGATTGTGACACGGAAAAAAAAAAAAAAAAAAAAAAAAAAAATGCTAAAAAGATATGTTGAAAATAAACACTTGATTTAAACAATAGGTTATTTTCTGATAACATATTCCATTTAAATACCTTAATATCTGTAGCACAAGTCTGCCACCAGGGGGAACCTTTGGCTGAAGCAATCTCTGACATCCCAGATACAATTGGGATGAGGGGAAATCTTTTCAAAATGCTCTGCTTGTAGTACAAAAAAATAATGCAAAGGAGACGATCCGCCAGCCTGACACCTCTGAAGTCTTTAGCTTAGGGAGGGGAATATGGTTATATCTATATACTGTATATACAGTATATGAACTAGCTATGGTAGTTAGGGGAAGATTAGTTAAAAGGGTTCTCCGGGAATTAAGAAAATGAAAATACTTAAATATTACTGTACTTCATTATAAATATATTCCCACATACCTTTCATTAGTTATAATTGCTCGTTTTGTCTAGGGAGCAACCATTAGGAGAAACAAAATGGGCGCTGACCTTTTAGTACACAGAAAACCTGTCCTAATCACACAGCAGGACAAGTTACTGCACAACACTGAGCTTAAAGAGGACCTTTCACTAAAATAAAACATCTAAACTAACTATACAGACATGGAGAGCGGCGCCCAGGGATCTCCCTGCATTTACTGTTATCCCCGCGCGCCGCTCCGTTCGCCCGGTATAGCCTCCGGTATCTTCATAGTTAGGCTCCACCCAGGGGAACCTGCTGGCGTCTCCTTCTCCCATGCTGTAGCGCTGGCCAATCGCAGCGCTCAGCTCATAGCCTGAGAGAAAAAAAAGCCTCTCAGGCTATGAGCTGAGCGCTGCGATTGGCCAGCGCTACAGCATAGGAGAAAGAGACGCCGGGAGGTTCCCCTGGGTGGAGCCTAACTATGAAGATACCGAAGGTTATAACGGGCAAATGGAGCGGCGCCCGGGGATAATATTAAGTGCAGGGAGATCCCTGGGCGCCGCTCTCCATGTCTGTATAGTTAGTTTAGATGTTTTATTCTAGTAAAAAAGGTCCTTTTTAAGAGCGGCCTCATTCTCCTCTCCTACTTGTCAGGGATTATGATCCTGAATACAGATAAGATCTTTAGCTGAATCTCTGTAGGAATGGAGTTCATGAACAGATGTGGCTAATAAGCAGCAGCACTTGTATGCAGTCTCCATTACCACAGTCTGTCCTCTCTGTACTTCATGTCTCCTGATGAACTCCATTCCCACCAAGATTCAGCTAAATATCATATTAAACTGTAGTCAGCATCATAATCTATGACAGTCAAAGCAGAGAGGAGGATGAGGCAGCTTTTTAGCTCAGTGTTGTGAAGTAACTTGTCCTGCTTTGTGATTTGGACAGGTTTTGTGTATACTAACAGGACGGCGGCCATTTTATTTCTGCTGATGATTGCTCCCTAGACAAAACGAGCCATTATAAATAATGAAAGGTATTATGGAATATATTTATAATAAAGTAATATTTGCGTATTTTCATTTTCTTAATTCCCCGAGAACCCCTTTAATGAAAAAATAATTTTTATCCAGAATGCGATAATCCTGAAATCCAGATGCCTAAACAAAAAAAAGTCACAAAAATCTTGTTCTGAAATTTTTTTGTGTACATTTGTATTACTGCACATGGATGTTTCTCCGATGGTAGTAAGCTAAACGCTACGACCAAGCAGAACTTTCCAGCAGGAACAATTACTGATCTAAACGATGTAGAATTCCATGAATTCGGAGCAGATGATTTTTAGTATCACAGACGTAACAATTTATATTAAAGGGGTTATCTGATGGCGACATCCGCTTTGCTTGTTAGGATATATACCGACATCACAGAGGAGGTGCCGTATTTTGGGTCATATCTATTATACAGAATGGAAAGCCGCTAACAAAGAGCAATTGTCCATGTTTTGCATTCCAGTGAATGTCTGGCTCCGATCCTGGATTACACCCAAATGTGGTAATACAAATGCACAGTATTAGGGCTCACGCACACGAACGTATTTTCTTTCCGTGTCCGTTCCGTGACTGTATGTGGAACCATTAATTTCAATGGGTCCGCAAAAAAAAAAACCCTCTGTTTCCATATGTCCGTTCAGAAAAAAAATAAAATAAATGGTATTATTGTCCAAGTTATGGACAATGATAGGACTGTTTTATTAGGGGCCAGCTGTTCTGTTACGCAAAATATGGAACACACATGGACGTCATCCATAGTTTTTGCGGATCGCAAAATACATACGGTCGTGTGCATGAGCCCTTACACTCAACCCTTGATGTTGCTCCCGAGTGGTTGATTGTGCCTTAAAGGGATTCTGCACTATCCTCTGGATAGATCATCAGCTTCTGATCGGGTGGAGGGGGGGGTCCGACACCCGGGACCCCCGCCGATCAGCTGTTTGAGAAGGCAGCGGCGCGGCCTTCTCACTGTTTACCGCCGGCCCACTAACGTCACGACTAGTATCAACTAGCGTGGGCGGGGCTAAGCTGTGTTCACTTGAATGGAGCTTAGCCCCGCCCACGCTAGTTGATACTAGTTGTGACGTCAGTGGGCCGACGGTAAACAGTGAGAAGGCCGTGGCGCTGCTGGAGCGTCGCTGCCTTCTCAAACAGCTGATCGGCGGGGGTACCGGATGTCGGACCCCCGCCGATCAGAAGATAGATCATCAGTTAAATGAAATTGCAGAACCCCTTTAATTGGGGGACCTCAGCAGGGAATTTAAATGTATTGTAAAGGGAGTGAGTTATGAGTTTATGTATATCAAATATACCAACCGGGTGAGTCCTGGACCTGCGTGAAGTCATGGAACTGGACTGTATTAGCAGCAGCGCAGTATGACAATCTTCATATATTGCATATTATTGGGAGAAGGGCTTTGATAAGTATCTTTGGATTATACCTTACTGACCCTTGGTAATTTCTTTTTGATTACAGGGCAGGCTTCTGTTTAAATAGGACTTAATGAGCCAACACCTTTAATAGTTATTCATTCGGCTGAAGGGTTGCGATCAATAGTGTATTGTTGGCCGAACCTGCCGTTTTCGACTTGGCTTATTGACCATCTAATGTGTATGGGGGACTCCCAACTTTCCACCAGAAGATGATATTGAGGCAGAGAAGGATCAGGTGTGCTGAATTGCAATGGCTTATTTATTTGTTCTCATGGGAGCCAGTGGTGTCTAGTAGCCCACTGAAAACACATGCATACTCCAAACCTTTATATCTATGATAGAGTGCATTCACATGACCGTAAGTGTTTTGCGGTCTGCAAAACGCGGAGACCGTTCGTGTGCGTTCATGGCTGGCGCTATATAGAAAATACCTACAAGAATAGGACATGCTCTATATTTTTTGCTGGGCTGTGGAACGGAACAATGGACGCGGACAGCACGCGGTGTGCTGTCAAATGCCCTTAATCAACTGATCAGCAGCAAGCGACCACCTCTATAAAAGCAGAACCTTTGGCAGTTTGCTGGTCTGGAGCATTCAGGTGTGTTTACACAATGCCAAGGAGGAAAGACATCACAAATGAGCTTAGTGAAGCAGGTGTTGCTGCCCATCTATCTAGGAAAGGTTTGAAGGCCATTTCCAAACAATTTGAAGCCTGTCATTTTACAGTGAGAAAGATTATTTAACAAGTGCAAAATACTGAAGACCGTTTAGCATCTTCTGAGAAGTGGACATCCCGGCAAATTCACCCCAAGGTCAGACTGTGCAATGCTCAGAAAAATTGCAAAAAACCCAAGAGCAACATCTAAGACTCAACAGGCCTCAGACTAGTTCCGCATCTGCGGCAGGGTGATCCGGCCACCAGTTCTGGCAGGGAATCGGCCATACACAAAGCACGCAGCGGTTTCTGTCCTCGCGATTCTCTGCATATTTGCCAGGTAGCAGCCGGATCTCTGACAGACCCCATTAGAGGCAATGGGGTCCGGCAGACAGACGGCAGTATCTGGCAATGCTGTATCCGGAGAACTCTTGTACCCTACTGGAATAGCCTGCTGCAGATGTGAAAAGAGCCTCAGCGTGTTTATTGTTCAAGTTCATAATAATAATAATCATCATGATAATCTTTATTTATATAGCGCCAACATATTCTGCAGCACTTTACAATCAGAGGGTTCATGTATATACAAAATTATATAATTACACAGCAACAATTAAAATAAGAGGAATGACAGCCCTGCTTGCAACAGCTTACAATCTATGAGGAGATGGGGCGACACATAAAAAGTGCTTGCATTGTACAATGGTCCGGCCATCTTAATAGGGGAGTGGAAATAAAGCTGCATGAACCCGTCACCAGCCGATACCTGTAGTGCTTCTGGGTGCATGGGCTGTGGTGGATAGTGTTTGATGAAGCATCAGGTTCAGAAGAATGGGGTTTAAGGGGTGTGAGTGGTGAAGGGTTAAGGTGGATTTAGACTGGCAGATTATCGGGAACACTTGTTCCCGACAATCTGCCCGTCTAAAGGTGCAGCCGATCATGAAATTGTGATTCATGCAGGCACCTAAATTATCGTTTCTGGGCAGCAGATCGTGGTCTGAACACCAATCTGCTGCCCAGAAACAATGCAGCTGCAATAGCGATCGCTAGTCCGCATACTGTGGAGGCGATTCCTGCATGTAAATGCAGAGCTTCACCTCCACTTAGTGAGCAGCAGACTATCGGGAAGGAACGTTTTTTTTCCTGACAATCTGTTGCTCATCGGCCCGTCTAATCCACCTTTTGATTAGGAGATGTTATAGGACACCCAAAAATGGTGGTGAGGGGATTTGGGTATGAGTGATGTTTGCAAAGTTGCATTTGAACAAACCGCAAGACTTCTGGAACAACGTTATTTGGACAGATGAGACTGAAGTGGAGATATTTGGTGAAAACCAAACAACATATCAGCACACCTCATACCAACTGACATGCGCATGGTGGAAGAGTGATGATTTTGGCTTGTTTTGCAGGGCACCTTGCAGTCACTGACTCAACCATGAACGCCTCTGTATACCAAAGTGTTTTATAGTCAAATGTAAAGCCATCCATCCGACAGCTAAAGCTTGGCCAAAACTGGGTCATGCAACAGGACAATGATCCCAAGCACACCATAAAATCTGCAACAGAAAAGGCTGAACAGGAAAAGCATCAAGGTGTTGAATACATAATGACACTGTGGAATTTGTTGTGTTGTTGTAGTTAACTGTTTTTTAGACTAAGGACCAGTTTGTTTGTTGTTTTTTTAATGTCTGGATGACTGCATTTCTATAGGGACTGCCAGAGATGGACTAGCAGTGACTTCCTTTTGGTAATGTCACAGAGATAAATAGAGCAGCAGCGCACATGCTGTACCACCACTCCATTCATACAGAGAGATACCAGACCCTTCCACTGTTCAGACTTGTGGAGTAGTGTCAACCTTGGCGCGGTGCGCGGGCTCAGGTATGTCCTTAATACAAGGATATACTGGCTAAAGTCTCATTTGTAACATCAGTGTGAGGGTTTAGTCAGATGTTACCGTTTGCATCCACCACAGTAGTGCACCTATTCTTGTAACTATTTATTCCATATATCATTCCACATCCACACATTGTACCGTCTGGTGTAGGATGTCTCTGTGGCACTTGTGGTCTGCTGCGGGCATCCTCCACTGTATGCATTTTTTGCTGGGGATCGCCCTTAGCAACAGACCACAAGCGCAGTATCTGCTCCCCCGAGCATAAATGCACAACTGCATTTTGGGTTGAGCATTTCCTGCCTTTTGAGACCACGTATTTTTGTCATTTAAATAGTATCAAGCTTGGCACAATGCCTTTAAACAACATCTGTCGGCATAATAAACCCCATTAAACTAGGCATACAGCCTAGTAGGGTTAATGATGCTGTTAAAAACAATACCCTTATTATAACTATCCGTGGCCCCATTACTGAGAAAATAGCATTTTTATTTATATGCATATGACCTAAATGCAGCACCAAGGGGTCGGCCAGAGCCCTAGGAGCACCATTTCGTTACATCCCTTCAGCTTTAGTTACTTCCCCCTTCCCCTGGAGTGATGGGGTTAGACAAGATGTTCTTAAGATCAGTTAGCCATTAAAAGGTCTTTTATTCATATCTGATTGGTGGGGTCCTAACTCACGGCACCCCTGCTGATTAAAGGGGTTATCCAATACTATAAACTACCCCTCTCCTGGTCTCCACACCGCCGCTCCTCCCTGTGTGCTGATGAAAACATCCGGGTGGGGTGAGGTTGAAGCAGCCAATGGCAGGCGGGGACGGGCCTCCCTAGAATCGTGGGTGACGCTAGGGAGGCTCATCCCTGTCCCCGCCTGCCATTGGCTACTCCTCCCTCCCAGACACTGGATGTTTACATCCGCGCATGGGGAGAAGCAGCAGAGGCGATGCGGGGGCCAGGAGCGGCACAGGGAGCGGGGTAAGTATATTCCCTGTGAGGGGCCCGGCATATGGGGGGGAAGTTTATAGTATTGTATAGGCCCTTTAACTGTTTGAAGAGGCTGTGGTGCCCTGGTGAGCACTGAGACCTCTTCCTAGGGTGGCGACGCCACGTTCATCGGTCAGGTGCAGCGCAGTTCCATTCAAGTGACTGGTCTAGGGCTGCAATACCAAGTGCAACCACTATACAATGTATGGTGCTGTGCTTGCTATGCTGTGAAGAGGTTGCAGCACTCACCAGAGGACGGCGGCCTTTTCAAACAGATCAGTGGCGGTGCCGGCAGTTGGAACTCCACCAAATACTGATGACCTACCCTGATGGCAGGTCATCAATATCTTACTCCCAGAAAACCTCTCTTACCTTCTAGGCATCAGATTTATTACTTGAGCCTCCACCTCATTTTTTATACTCATTTTTCTAATTCTAAGCACCATACATACAAATAGTGTATAAGGAAGCATGTATATGTGTATAACGGGAGGCGCAGATGCAGGAAAATCAGCACACATACGGTAGTTCAGCTTCCATTTCTGACATTTTATTCAGTAGAGGTTCTTCTCCAACCAGTAGTTTACAAAAAGAAACATAAAAAAATGAGCAAAACATGAAAATACGGTGGATGAGAAAATAAAACTGTTTTTCATTAAAATAAACATTTCCACGACTTCTCAAGGTTAATAGACAGAGCTAGACTTCACAGCGAGATGAGAAGAAGCTTTACAAAAAAAGCAAATGTGGGAAAATGATGAGCTCTCAGTCCCAGGAACTGGCAGCGCCCGAGCTCAGGGCAGAAGATCTGCCTCTCTGAGGGCATCAGGAGCTTTCTTATTAACCCTTTCAGCAACAGAAAGCTAAAATGGAAATATTACTGAACAAATAGGAAGAATCACTCTGTGCAATGCCACATTGGTCTAAATAAAAAAAGATACCCTGTTCACACGTATAAGAAAGTGATTGTTCTGATGCTTAAGTCTGCGTTACATTATATAAATAGGTAACCGTATGTGGACCATGCACGCACACAAGTCTATGCCCGGCTGGTAAGCAGACTGTGGAACGACATCTCGCCCCATGTTGGACCTTGCAGTTCAGCGGCTGGAGACACACACATGGCCCATAGGACTACCGAACGGATTACAGTTCCCAACCTGTGACAAATAAGGGGAAAATGCCACAGCAAGATGGGAAGAGTAGTTCAACCATAACTTTACAGTAGTGGCTTAATGGAAGGTTTGATTTCAGAGTTTGCAATCCTATTTTGTTCATTTTTAACCATAATGAGACTACAGAATAGAATAAAAAAATAATATAAAAATACCTATTTAAAATGAGCAAAAAGCTGAAAATACAGCTATGGTGCACATTGAAGGTGTCCACCTCAGCCATAATGTGTCATGGGGATTCACCGGTGTGTTCTGGTAGGACGCTCAGGAAGAAGTTGTTGTGAACTGCTTGGGAACCTGTACAAGGTGTCCCTGTGCAGTCTGTTTCTGCAGGGAGTGCATTCCTATTCAGGTTCTGTCAACCAATGAGATCTAACCTGTACAGGCGGCTACCAGAACATACCTGTGGACCTCTCCATCAGTAGTGACCTCAAAGGTTAGACGTTAGGGCTGGTCTGGGCGGCTCCACTGTGGACAATAGCTCATTTTCCTGCCTGTATTATCTGAAGGATTGTGCAGTCTACTTAGGTGGATGTTCATAGAAAAATACCAATAATTTGGCCAATTCACGCAATATCACGGCACGGTCAGGAGAATTTACCAGTGCAAGTAATGCTGAGATTATTCGATTGATATATGGCTCTGTAGACAAAATGTATGTATACTGTATTTTGAGAGCATAATTAAAGGGTGTTCCCATGGTGTATGCTGGGACCCCTACTGATCCTGAGAATGAAGGGACTGCAGCACAGATTCAGCATTGCATCCCCTTTACTGCTAGAGACACGTCATTTCTTTAGGAGATGGGGACAACCTTTTGACATGCAAGTTAATTATATGTACAGTATACTTTTACTGCCATTTTTTTGCTCACTGCATCTAAACTAGCAAATAAGTTTTCGTCTGATCCTGCAGTCATGTCTCTTCCATCTCCCCTCATATCTTGCTAGCCTAGAGAACCTGGAAAGGGGGCAGATGGGTTTCACTGGCTGAGGGGCAGCTGCTCGTTCAGTGAAGGAGACTGCTGCATGCAGTGATCTCCTTCACTGTAGGAGGACGATGGATGGCTATTGCGATCGCTCGTCCTCATACAGCTGCACCGTTTCTGGGCAGATCGCTGTTTAGACTGTATGATCTGCTGCCCAGAAAGATAATTGATGTACCTGCACGAACGGCAGGATCACCCGATGAATGAGCGTTTCACTCGTTCATCGGGTGATTGGCGAACATTTACATAGGAAGATTGTCAGGAATGAGCTTTTGCAGGAACATTCGTTCACGATAATCTGGCTGACAACCGGGCCATATAAATCCCCCTTAACACATGACTGCAAGATCATACTAGATGAGGTTTGTTTGTAGCCTGCAACTATGAGGAGACAAGCATGCAAGCTGTGAAGATTTATTAGACAAATTTGGTTTGAAGGGGCTGTCCCACTGATGGCACAGTGCTAGGAGGTCGGACCTGCACCTACCTCCTGAATGGCACCCTCAAACTGAACGGAGAGCATACCAAGTAAGCACGGCCACCCGCTATGAGCGTTCCAAAAATAACCTAGCGCTGGCTTGGCCACTTCCGGCAGTCCCATAGTGGTGAATGGAAATGTGACCGTGTTTGGGTGGTGCACTCTCCATTCACCACTATGGGACATCCAAAAACAGCCGAGCAACCCAACGCCGTGCATGGGAGTCTCATTCTGGAGGTTGATACGGGACCCCAGGTGATGGCATATCCTAGCGATATGCCATCAATGTCCCAGATAGGTCAACCCCTTTAAGGCTATTTGTAAAATTACTTCACTTTGCATATAAGTAAAAGAAAAAAAAAAAAAATGCAAAAAAATGGATACATCCTTTAAATCTGGGTTTTCTCTTCTGTAGTAAGGTTACAGACTGAGCACATTAGGGTACGGCCCTATGGTGCAGATGGCTGGACGAGGCCAAGCGGCAGTCAATGGCTGCACATGGGTCGGTGCTGCTTGGTAGCATGTGGTCAAAACACACTGTCGGGCCGTACCCTTATTGTCACATGTCCACATACATTTTTCTGTGTGCAAATAAAAAACAGAATCAATCATACGATGCAACAGAGGAGGGACCCCTGGTCCTAGAAATCTTTTTGGGAGACCAAATGAAAATTCTGTCCGGTTTGGACTTTGGAATACTTTCCACCAAAACAGTGCAAAACCTGGTGGTTCCAGAAAAAGGACCTGTTTATCCAGGGTGAAAAAAAAAGCTTCATCACTCATTTCCAAGACAAGGCAGAGTAAAGCAGTACCTGTTTTTTCTTTATAATACTGACAAAAGCAAACCTCATATCTTTTCCACAATGAAAGCAAGACTTAAAAATAAATATATACAGAAAGATTATAAATCATCTTTGGTCTTCTAAACATTTCATAAAACTTTTTTTTCCAATGTATTTTTTTTTTTTTATCATTAAAGAAATTACAGCATTGATCATGGAACTGATCTTAACGAAGAAAACAACTTGATACATTATGCATCTTATATTAAAAAGAAAACAAAAAGACACATGTAATCCGACCACAGCAGATTACTAAAGTGCTCAGAGTGGTAGGGAAAGTGGCTGCCTTGAGTAGGCCATTCCTATTCTGAAGACAACTGGTGCAGGATCAGATCCTTTAACAATTTCTAAAAATCTCTGGAGGGAATTAAAAAAAGAAAAGAAAAAAAAAGTTGGAGGGAGAGTAAAACATGCCTGCCAAAGATGGATGCTCTGTGCTAGGATTCTGTGCAAAGCCTCTCATACACCAGGTATGGTGCTATGAGATAAAACGCCACCTGCACTTCAGGCAATATTTTCTGGGGGCAGGCTCATAAGGGAGACCTCCATGAATAAATAGATACCCTTTCCATACTCCTGCTTCCGGCTATGGCACTTAGTGGCAATCACAAAGATGGCAGCGGGTATATAAACCCTTTCTATGCCAGCTCTGCACATTCGGAGCTGCCTTTATATTTTAGTGAATGCAGAGTAATTCTGCACTAAACTGAGGCTGCAATACTAATCAGCATGAAGGACAATGGCCCGTGGCCAGCTAGTGTTCAGCCCCAAGCATTTAAATGAGCAAGGAATGCAAGTATATGCCACACACGGTGCCCGTTGTATAGACTCTCCCAAATAGTGGAGAGGACTACTGCAAAGTACATGCTTGTGTTTAATGCCATGTCAACCTTCAGATGTGTCCATCCTTACCTTTGAATTTCTCATAAAACAAATGTCAGTTGCTACATGCTGAGAAACCCCTTGACAGGCTGCAAGTCCCATCACAACCACTGGGTGTTCATACACAGACAAATATAGGATAGACAAGTCGTGACACAATACCACAAAATCATTTTTTTTTAGTTGTTGACCTTTCCAACACATTTCAGAATCTGTCTGTGAAGGTTCTCATTCATCCAGGTCATGGTATATCAGTAGTAATAGTGTACAAGTAATCTCCATCATTAAGTACTTGTGACTCATGCTTCAAACTGATTATGCTGACTGAAGCATGAGTCACCAGTACTTAATGCCAGATTCCTTGTACAAGGTATTCTTATTGTGAAAGCCAATCAGATCATGTTGCTCTAACTTATTACTACTGATATTTCAGGATATGTTGACCCAAGGAAAAAAGTAAGGAAAGACACACCTTTACACACAAAAATGTAACTTTTACATTCTGAGTGTCCTGGTTACAGAGCACGGCTTTTGATTAGGATGTATATGTATTAAATACTGACATTCTTCTGATAACCTAATTAAAACTATAAAAAATATGCCCAATTTCATCTGTTCAAATACTCTCCACCTCACATGTATTTAGTATTGAGGTCTTCAGAAAGATCTACCACTACCAAGTACCACAGGAAACCTCAGTGACGTTCTAGAGGCCTCTTGTGTCCCTTAGAGAATCTCCCAGTAGCCTGTTGCTAGTGGTGGTGAATATATCTCCCTAAATTATACAAGGGCCAAGTTAATCCATAAATTCACGTATGGTTATGAAGCATCAACTTTGTGGCACTGGGCTGGTACAGTTTTACTGGGTTTACCCGAATGTTTTCAGTAAAAAAAAAAAAAAGGAAAAGAAAGAAAATTAAACAAAAGAAAAAAAAACTCAATCAAAACAATTTGTACCGTCTAAAAGAAACCAGTCCCTGATTCGCTTAGTTCTGAGACGGGTGTTAAAGTCTAGTGTGGTTACTTCACCGATTCCTCCACTATTACTCTGCCACATGTCTTCTTAAACTGGTAACTCTTTTCCTCCAGTGTGCCCCAAGGTTTTGACAGAACCTCGTATAATTGCACAGTGCTGAGCACACTTGACGGATATCCGATTTTCCATTGAGTGGTGTGTCCTAACACAGCTAGATCACCGTAGCCAGGCCAGGAATACACTAAGTGCGACCCCCGGGGAATGTGACTTGAGAAATTAAAGGCAGTATCTGTACTATGCAAAGTACTGCCCGCAGTATGAAGGTCATCACATGTATTCCCGTTATCCCTGGCTGATGTAAGATACTGGCACCTCATCACTCTTCCCTACTTTCAGCCACGACATCCAAATGTCATTGAAAGTTTTCCTATAATGAAAATTTGAGAGGATCCGGCCAAGTGGTCACAAAGCTCCAAATGGTCTTCTGGCAAGGCTTTCTTCCAGTTCTAGATGACCATGATGCTATGATCCTTTTCCCACAATTGGATTCTCTCTGAAAGGCAAAACAGAAAATGAGTTACAGCACATGACGACCCAAAGGAAAAGCAAGATTAGCTTCCTGCTGTGAGCCAAAATGTCATTCCAAAGGTAAAATAATATACATCAGTATAAATTATTATGACTATTATTCTCAGCAGCCAGTATACTAGAACACCAACACTGCTGATAAGATGTTCTCTTTTCCCATAACACCTGCTATGCAAAAGGACTGCTGGGTACACACTGGACTTCAGCAATTTTTGGGATATTTTAAGTTGTGTTTGGGTTATTATACTGTACGTCAACATGTTGCTTTGTCCTAAGCTGAATATTTGTTTAGCCACAGACAATGCAAGTCAATGGCAGTCTACTTGCAGCTCGTAGACCATACCTGGGCCACAAACACCATTACAGCAATTTGAGGCAATTTCCCAAAACAGTGGATATTTTGTTCTAGTCTACTCTGTAAGAGTTCATGGAGTGGGTACTGGTTCTCACTGAAGAGAGACAGACAGCAGTGTACAAAGACTTACTTTTCAGGCAATGCTCAATGAGGAAAAAAGTGTGCAAATCAAAGGTGTTATCCGGGAATTACTATCTGGATAGGTCACCAATATCAAATAATCGAGAGCCTGATCAGCCGTTACAAGAGGCTGGCGCACTGCGAGCGCCGCAGCCTTTTCCTAGGCCATGTGACATCACCGTACACTGGTCACATGGCCAAGTTGCAGCTCAGCCCCATTTATGTCAATGGGGCTGAGTTGCAATACGAAGCACTGCCACTATATGATGTACGGAGCTGTGCTTGGAAAGCTGCCGGGAGTCTGCAGAGCTCACCAGAGCTCTAGTGAGGGCAGCAGCTCCCTGAAACAGCTGATCGGCGGGGATGCCGGGACTCAGGACCCCTGCCAATGTGATAATGATGACCTATCCTGAGAATAGGTCATCATTATCAATTCCTGGATAACCCCTTTTAACTCATGCCACCCAAACCACAGGCACCCATCTGCAGACCGCGGTTTCGGTTACATTACATTACTGGTTGGCTGGATGAAATGTCTTCGATGCAGCTCGGGCTAGAGTTTTTCACCGAAGAGACACAGCGGTGTATAGAAACTTAGGGGGTCATTTATTAAGACATGAGATTTACACGCTGGTCTTAATCCCCATGCGCGGTGGCGGCGTGACAAAGTTATGTAGAGGTGCATGCCTCTACATAACTTTGGCACTTGCTGCCATAGTTTAAGACCATTTTCCACACCATGAACTGGCGTAGAAAATGATAAATGAGATGGAACGGCTGGCCCGCCCTCTTCCCCTTCCGCTTTTTCCACCACCTTGGAAAAGTGGTGTAAGTGAGGAAAAGTTGCAGATTTTGCTGCCAAACTCTTTTGCGACAAAACCTGCGTCTTTAATACGTCACAAAGTGGCTTATATTTCTTGATAACTGACCCCCTTATTTTTTAGGCAATGCACCATTAGGGGATGTGGAGTATGCTAATTAGATCATAGCTCTCATCCCTCTGCTGATGATGAGCAAGAAACCCCTGACAATGCTGTCTACACATGGGTGTCTGGATTTGAATGGTATGAGCTGACTCGCATCTCTGTAGGAGTTCAACTTCCGAAGATATTTGTCACATTTCTGCTTCGTTTTTATGTACCAATACTCACTGGCTGCCATACTTTGCACTGGTAGACCCTTTCTTGTGTTCATCGTGAGGTTCATTCAGCCTCTCCACGATGGCTTTAATCTGCTGGAGGGTCTTGAAAGTTTCCACCGAATCCTCTATAGTGAAGTGACAATCACTGTGTTCCTGTGGGCCCTGATACACAGCCATGCTCGCACAGGTCTCTGAAAAGAGAGGTCAAGTTCATTCGTAAAAATGGCTAGTAATGGTGGACAAAAACAGGTCATTTACTTTATAAGGCTTCGGAACATGTGGCTCTACAGTTGCTATAGAACTACAACTTCCAGCATGACCTGACATGCACAGAATATCAATGATATCTATTTTACTTTATCCAGTCTTCCTCTACTTTAGGATACGGCTACACAAGACATTTTAGAGGAGATTTATCATTAAGGGCTTATGCACACGACCAAATGTATTTTGCGGTCCGCAAAACACAGATCCACAAAAAATACGGATGACGTCCGTGTGCATTCTGTATTTTGCGGAACAGAACAGCTGGCCCCTAATAGAACAGTACTATCCTTGCGGACCATATTAGGACATTTTCTATTCTTTAGAGGAACGGACATAAGGAAACGGAATGCACAGGGAGTAACTTCCGTTTTTTGTTTGTCGACGCATTGAAATGAATGGTTGTGCATACGGTCCGCAAAAAAACGGAACGGACATGAAAAGAAAATACGTTAGTGTGCATGAGCCCTTAGTTTGTCACGAAAAAGTGGTGTTAAAAAGTCGAAAACTGGGTGTTTAGGACTTTTAAAAAAGAATAGTTGCAAGCAGCATTTTTTACACTGCCCTCGACACTTTTCGGAAAGCGGTAGTGGCAAGGGTGGGAATGGGGCGTGGCCAGCCACAAATTTATCTTCATTTACACCAGTGGTCTGGCACAAATGAAGCAACAAATCCACGGCAGCAGAGAGTTGCCATAGATTTCTGTTTAGGCACATGGACTGTCGCAGAGGATATCAAGACCAATGCTTTCTCCCATGTTGTTAGGAAAACTGCAAAGCAAACGTGCCACATCTATCAGACATGGATGTACATATCTTGTGGATGTACAATAAATGTCTGAGATGGGAATACCCCTTTAAAACAATCATATATAAAATTCCTGAAAGCAGCTAAAGGGGTTCTCCAGGCTCTCTTATATTTGATTACCTATCCTCAGGATAGTTCATCAATGTCTGATCGGTGGGGGTCCGACACCTGGAACCCCCGCCGATCAGCTGTTTGAGATGGCGCTTGCAGTGCACACATGCAGTCTCCCTTCTCGCTGCTGCTTTTTCATAGACAGCAGCAGTGGACAGGAAGAGAGACGGCACGTGCGAACTGCCTCCTCAGACAGCTGATTGGCGGGGGTGCCGGGTGTGGATAGGTCATCAATATAGGAGAGCCGGAAACCCCTTGAAGGGGGAAATATAGCTTCAATAGCTGTCAGCTCAAAGCTCGATTAGCCAACTACTCCCCTGTACTTCTCCATGCACAAGAACGACTGGCTTGGCTGAGCGTCCAAGTGTTTCTCAATAAGGAGAGGAAGAACGACTGGCTTGGCTGAGCGTTCAAGTGTTTCTCAATGAGGAGAGGGAGAACGATTGGCTTGGCCGAGTGTCCATGTGCTTGACAACACAAGGACTGATGATGTCAGGGGGGAGTCAGGAGGCCCCATAATACACTAAAACGGTCTGATTGAGAAAGTTAAGCATGACTGCTTGCTGTTCTAAAAAGTCCCAAAAAAATTAAAGGATGTTAAAGAGCCAGGATAGAAAGTAGAATACATGGGGTGACTTAAAAAAATTATATCCAGAAAACATTCCACCTGTTTTTGGAAAAAGGTTACCTAGAATATTCACATACAGGCGGTTAATAGCGCCTTTAAATGCCATGTACACCTCATGGTCATCAGATCTTGTACAGTCATCAGCAACTTGTACCGTTTTTGGGAGAACAGGACAAGTACAGACGTTCTCCATGTCAGACAGAAGCAGGAGTCACTTTTAGGAACACGTTACCTTCCATCGTCTGCAGTTTTGACATGTTTGTGCTAAACAGAGAATAGATCTTTTCACATTCGCGATCTCCATCTATATCTAGCGCCACGTCAGCTGGAGCACCTCTGTAAAGCGAAGACACAAGAGGCATTAGTGAGCTCATGACACAATGTACCCAGCACAGAACACTCTGATTCCCAGCTGCTGGGGCAGTGATTCAACTGGCATGAATATGATGGAAGCCAGAAGCTTTCACACTGTCCCCTCCAAGTTGATTGCTCTCCAGATACAGTTGTGGAAACTTTTACACTGGGCAAATTAAATCTTTCAGCCTGGATAAAATGACGTGCCCCTGGATTATAAGTGCTTGCCGAGTGGTTAAACTCAAGTCAATATAATATAAGTCATGATTGCGACTGCTGATTGCCCTCATCTGTAGACACGGAGTGTCAACCTCTACCTTACAGGACTACTTTGCCAATTATATACCCCAAACATACATTCAACATTGACATTGCAACACCAGGAAGGACAAATCGAGGAAGTAGCAGGTGTCGCTGAGATCTGTAGATGATGACATTTTGAAGCAACTAGCTCCAATCTGTGGCATGTGGCAGGGACATAAAAGCCAGATTGAAAGCAGTTATTAGCCACATGAAACCTCAAAAATCTGATCAAGTTGTGTGGGATGATGGTGTGATGCCTCCTGTTCATCGATGTGACAGTTATTACCACTTGTCACAAACTGTGAGGGACAGAATCCATCTTGGGTTATCACTGCGGCAGATCATTATGCACCTAGACAGTTATCACCACTTGTCACATACTGTGAGGGACAGAATACATCTTGGGTTATCACTGCGGCAGATCACTATGCACCTAGACTGAGATATTAGCACTGTTCAACGTAGTGAGTCCCGGTGGTTGGGAGAACAATGAACTGGAATAATAGGTGCAGAGAACCTTTGTACGGACGGATCTATTGTTGGCCCCATTGGGGACAGCTTGATGCTAGCGATATAGAAGTGCATAAAATAATAAAAAATAAATCTGATTAGAAGAATGGCGCATAGTGATCCATTCTGTACTGCAATTGAAACTGGACGTCACATCCCAAGCCTCAGGCGGAAAACAGTGTCTACACAAACCATCAGAAGGTGTTTGCACGGCGTTGGGCTACGAGCCAGATGTCCAAATACCGGTGTTCAAGTGGCCTCATGCCACCCATCTCAAAGGCTATCTTGCTGCACAGCAAGATGGCAATGGAGACTGTAATTGACTGGTCTTCCATTAAGCACATTTAGTCTGCAATTGCAAAAAGAGCTGCCAGCAGCGGATCTTGATGATTTGTGTGCCCAAGTGCATTCAGCATGGCAGAACATTCCTCAGACAACCATTAATAACCTCATTATTGTAAGTGTGTGTACATCGGTGCATGGAGCTCATACGCCATACTGAATAGAAGAGGATGATTTGAATATTTTGTTTCCATTTTTTAGCATTTGCATATCATTATGTCTACTGATCCTGCGATTTCCATAATTCCACATCTTTTTACTTCTTGGTGTTGCAATTTCAATGTTGAGGAGTGTACATAGACTAATGGAAGGAAAACCAACAGTACATCATCTACCCTGTAAAAAATACAAAAACAGGTGTGTACACAGCTCTCACCTGTGTTCCTTTGCAATGAGCACGGACACAGCCCCTGGAAAGTGCTGGCAATCACGGATTTAACAACTTAAAAAAGTCCAGCTTCAATTGCCAAAGTAGAAAAAAGTATCTTTATTTCAGCGACTTTGTAAAAATAACAGGACAAATTGTTATGCGTTTCGGACCATTTTAGTGGAGGTGCTTCTTCATGACAATACAAGACTTAACTGACCATGCTATATACATACCATCCCCCCCCCCCCACATCCACACCAATAAGGCTCCTATAATTAGTAACAGGTGAGGGGGGAGGTACAAACAGCATGATTTAAAATCACATTTAATACTAGAAAAAAATTATACAAATATATGTGCTTCATTTAAACTTCATAAAAATACATATAAGTAAAAATTCTATATCATAAAAGCAGCACAATGCATTGGCACAACACAAGGGTGGATACTATTAATATTGCAGAATAAGTTCATATCTTCTGTTTAGACCTTGCGGATAGCGTGTGGCCAACTGGAACATCCAGTAAGCCTCCCTATTTAATAGTTTCCTTCTATGGTCGCCTCCTCTCTTTCTATACCCTGTGCGCACAATGCGGATGTGTCCCCACCATGACAAACCGCAAAGTGCATGCTGACCGCAGACCCGTTGCGGTTCTCATGATGGGGCACATCTGAAATGTGCTTACAGACCCTAGATTTGAGTTGGTTAGAAGTGCAGCCGACATATTGTACAAGTAATCAAATAAATGACGTGTTTAGTGTTGCAGTTTAAATATGATTTCATCTCAAATTCTTTATTATTAACCTCAGATCTAAAACATTTACTGATTACCATGTGCTCACAACATACACACCGGCCATGGCCGCACTTGAAATTACCCCTACAATTTAACCGTGTTGGTTTGGGGTCATTTGAGCTCCGGAATAAACTAGGACTCAAAATATCACCGAGGGTGGGCGCTCTGCGTGCCACCCATCTGATGCCACCCCTCACAACGTCCGACCATTGTTCAGCAATTTTCAGAAGAGGTAAATGTTTCTTTACAATTTTACACACTTCAGAATATTGTTCACTGTATTGTGTGACAAACATGGTGACATTATTATCATTTTTCTTCCGATTTCTACTTTCATTTTGATGTTGCTCTATTATTTCCTGTGAATGATTACTCACAGGGAAAACCAGTGTTTTTCTATCCATACTTGAAACAACCTTCAGTTCCTCCTTCACCTTTTTGACAGAAAACGCCCTATTCGATAGCCTCTCCAGTATGTTACTTGAGTCTACATCAAAGGAATCCTTATCAGTACAATTCCTCCTTGCTCTGATGAGCTCACCTTTCGGGATGTTTTATGGCGTGGTGGGAGAGAAACTTCCTCCTCATTGACACCCACCCATTCTTTGATCGTGTGCAGTGGTATGGTCGCTACATGGGTGACCTGCTGATTGTATGGTCTGGTGATGTGGCGGCCATACCACTCTTTGCAGATTATTTGAATCAATGTGTGGACTCTATTTCCTTTGAAGTTCAGTATGAACTGGAGTCGATTTGCTTTTTGGATCTGTGCCTGAGGGGGAATGTCAGGTTGGCCAGTGTTCACACTAGGACACATAGGAAGGATACGGCAGGGAACACGATATTATATGCCACTTCTTGCCACCCACCGCATGTCACCTGAAACATCCCGAAAGGGGAGCTCATCAGAGCAAGGAGGAATTGTACTGATAAGGATTCCTTTGATGTAGACTCAAGTAACATACTGGAGAGGCTATCGAATAGGGTGTTTTTCTGTCAAAAAGGTGAAGGAGGAACAGAAGGTTGTTTCAAGTATGGATAGAAAAACACTGGTTTTCCCTGTGAGTAATCATTCACAGGAAATAATAGAGCAACATCAAAATGAAAGTAGAAATAGGAAGAAAAATGATAATGTCACCATGTTTGTCACACAATACAGTGAACAATATTCTGAAGTGTGTAAAATTGTAAAGAAACATTTACCTCTTCTGAAAATTGCTGAACAATGGTCGGACGTTGTGAGGGGTGGCATCAGATGGGTGGCACGCAGAGCGCCCACCCTCGGTGATATTTTGATTGCTAGTTTATTCCGGAGCTCAAATGACCCTAAACCAACACGGTTAAATTGTAGGGGTAATTTCAAGTGCGGCCATGGCCGGTGTGTATGTTGTGAGCACATGGTAATCAGTAAATGTTTTAGATCTGAGGTTAATAATAAAGAATTTGAGATGAAATCTTATTAAACACTAAACACGTCATTTATTTGATCACTTGTACAATATGTCACCTGCAATATGTCGGCTGCACTTCTAACCAACTCAAATCTAGGGTCCGTAAGCACATTTCAGATGTGCCCCATCATGAGAACCGCAACGTGTCTGCGGTCAGCATGCACTTTGCGGTTTGTCATTGTGGGGACACATCCGCATTGTGTGCACAGGGTATAGAAAGAGAGGAGGCGACCATAGAAGGAAACTATTAAATAGGGAGGCTTACTGGATGTTCCAGTTGGCCACACGCTATCTGCAAGGTCTAAACAGAAGATATGAACTTATTCTGCAATATTAATAGTATCCACCCTTGTGTTGTGCCAATGCATTGTGCTGCTTTTATGATATTGACTTTTTACTTATATGTATTTTTATGAAGTTTAACCCCTTAAGGACTTGGCCATGTTTTGCAAATCTGACCAGTGTCACTTTAAGTGCTGATAACTTTAAAACGCTTTGACTTATCCAGGCCATTCTGAGATTGTTTTTTCGTCACATATTGTACTTCATGACACTGGTAAAATGAAGTAAAAAAAATTCATTTTTATTTATAAAAAAATACCAAATTTACCAAAAATTTGTAAAAAATTTCAAGTTTCAATTTCTCTACTTCTATAATACATAGTCATCGGAACAAGGGATTCCCAACCAGTCTCCCAAGCTGGTATTTGCCAAGCCTTAAGCTGCTTATCTTCTGCGATCTGACGAGTGCAGGTACATTCAGCTTAAAATAACCGTCAACTTCTATAATACATAGTAATACCTACAAAAATAGTTATTACTTTACATTCCCCATATGTCTACTTCATGTTTGGATCAATTTGGGAATGATATTTTATTTTTGGGGATGTTACAAGGCTTAGAAGTTTAGAAGCAAATCTTGAAATTTTTCAGAAATTTTCAAAAACCCACTTATTAGGGACCAGTTCAGGTCTGAAGTCACTTTGTGAGGCTCACATAATAGAAACCACCCATAAATGACCCCATTCTAGAAACTACACCCCTCAAGGTATTCAAAACTGATTTTACAAACGTCTTTAACCCTTTAGGTGTTCCACAAGAGTTAATGGCAAATGGTGATAAAATTTCTGAATTTAGATTTTTGGGCAAATTTTCCATTTTAATCCATTTTTTCCAGTAACAAAGCAGGGGTTAACAGCCAAACAAAATGCTATATTTATTGCCCCGATTCTGTAGTTTGCAGAAACACCCCATATGTGGCCGTAAACTACTGTACGGGCACACAGTAGGGCGTAGAGGGAAAGGTGCGCCGTATGGTTTTTGGAAGCCAGATTTTGCTGGACTGGTTTTTTTGACACCATGTCCCATTTGAAGCCCCCCTGATGCACCCCTAGAGTAGAAACTCCAAAAAAGTGACCCCATTTTAGAAACTACAGGATAGGGTGGCAGTTTTGTTGGTACTAGTTTAGGGTACATATGATTTTTGGTTGCTCTAGATTACACTTTTTGTGAGGCAAGATAACAAGAAATAGCTTTTTTGGCACTGTTTTTTTTATTTTTATTTACAACATTCATCTGACAGGTTAGATCATGTGGTATTTTCATAAAGCAGGTTGTCACGGACGCGGCGATGCCTAATATGTATACAATTTTTTTATTTATGTAAATTTTACACAATGATTTCATTTTTGAAACAAAAAAAATCATGTTTTAGTGTCTCCATAGTCTAAGAGCCATAGTTTTTTCAGTTTTTGGGCGATTATCTTGGGTAGGGTATGATTTTTGCGGGATGAGATGACGGTTTGATTGGTACTATTTTGGCGTACATGCGACTTTTTTGATCACTTTTATTACCTTTTTTGGGCAGTAAGGTGGGCGATACCTAATATGTGTAGTGTATTTGATTTTTTTTTATTCAGTGATAAATGTTTTTTTTTTTTTTATCTTAACTTTTTTCACTTTTTTTTTTACATTTTTTTGACCCAGACCCACTTGGTTCTTGAAGATCCAGTGGGTCTGATGTCTGTATATTACAGTACACAGTGGGTCTGATGTCCTGTTGCCATGGGAACCTTCCCCGTCTGCCACAACTGAGCAGACGGGGAAGGGTAAGGAGGGGGGCTCCCTCCCTCTGTGACCCCATCCTGTCTGGGGGCTGCAAACGCACAGCAGCCCCCCGATCGGAGAGGGAGGGAGCCCCCCTTGACTGTTAACCTTTTCCATATAGCGGTGCGTACGGACCGCGGTATGGAAAGGGTTAAACGGCTGACATCACAGCACAGATGTTAGCCGTTTATACCAGAGTGTCAGCAATGTGCTGACACTCTGGTATAACCACTGGACACCAATGAATATTCAAGAGGCGGCGGGCTGGGGATCGTGATCCTGCCTGCCGCACCGCCCGCCTCCCGCACCGCCTGCAACCCCCCCCTGCACCACCCGTCGGCATAAAATCATTTAGGGGTGCAGGGGGGGGGGTGTGAAAAATGTATTTTCGGCACTGCGGGGATCAGAAACTGCAGAAAACGCAGGTCTGAACATGACCCCCCCCGGCGTTGTGACAGGATGCCCGCTGAATGATTTCAGCTGGCATCCCGTTCCGATTAACCCCCGTGGCGCCGCAATTGCATTTTAAAGCCATGACGTACCGGTACGTCATGGGTCCTCAAGGACTCGGGAAACATGCCGTACCGGTACGTCATGCGTCCCTAAGGGGTTAAATGAAGCACATATATAGTATTACATGTGATTTTAAATCATGCTGTTTGTACCTCCCCCTCACCTGTTCCTAATTAGGAGCCTTATTGGTGTGGATGTGGGGGGATGGTATGTATATAGCATGGTCAGTTAAGTCTTGTATTGTCATGAAGAAGCACCCCCACTAAAATGGTCCGAAACGCGTAACAATTTGTCCTGTTATTTTTACAAAGTCGCTGAGATAAAGATACTTTTTTCTACTTTGGCAATTGAAGCTGGACTTTTTCAAGTTGTTAAATCATCTACCGTGTATCCAGTATAACACCATACATATTACTATTCAATGGAAGCAAATCTAGAATACTTACACAGTACAGGGGCTGCAGCCTTCAGTGCTCTCGGAAGATGCCTTGCAGCACAGCCAGGTCCCATTTATAAAAGCAGATGGGTGGTATTTGCTGAGTCTTCTAAGATTTCGTCTGTTCACTCTGCCCAACACCTCTATCCATTCATTGGCTTCAACACAGTTACTGGCGTGTATATACAGGGGCCTATCACCATAAATCACCTGGAACATCTGGAACATAACCATGTATTACATATAGACACACCATAAACAACTAGACTATATATCTTTGTATATTATAACCATGCCATACATTTACATTTCTGGTGGCTGGCAGCTCCCCACAGGACTGTACTTGTATGGTGTGGGAATGGCACAGCTTGGGAGCAGTGTCTGATCCATTAACTGTGGGCATCAGCTGTAACATACACTCAGAACTAGCGCTGATCCTGGCCAATTACCCCCTTAGATGCTGAAACTGCGTCAACTGCAGCACCTAAGAGGGTGATCCCCTCCCTTCGGAAACTGGCCTGCAGGGCAATATTCCAACATGATAAAGTCACGGGCTGAAAACGATTTTGTGTTTGCGTACCTACATAAAGTGCTTCATGGACGGTGGATGAACAATATACTAAACATTTACCTTTATTAATTGTTAATTAAAACAGTGTGCGACACACTAGGGGGAAAGGGTACACAAAAAGCCCGAGTGCCTACACACAAGCACCAGGATTGAGTACCTAAATCTGAGATATCCAGAGGACTATAAACACATAGGTCTTGGATAATCAGATCAGGTGCAAATATCCCAACGTGGGCAATTAGTTGGAAACTGAAGGGAATATCGCAGCAGTCCAGAAGGCAAAAAAACGTGACATCCGGATGTTCAATCCGAACATTCATAACCGGGTGTCACTGCCAGACCGCTGAATATCACCCCAAGAGCAGGGTGTACATGGCACACTAGTTGGTTGCCTAAGGTTGCCTAATGTG
This sequence comes from Bufo bufo, assembly GCF_905171765.1. Lineage (NCBI taxonomy): Eukaryota > Metazoa > Chordata > Amphibia > Anura > Bufonidae > Bufo > Bufo bufo. The sequence goes on from NC_053392.1 coordinate 120,345,884, forward strand.
AGCCAGTAACCTGGCAATGCATGTGCGGCATACATACACCATAAATGCCCAGTGCAGAAAAGCATAAGACTAGTAAAAACACCCTGAGCTGCCTATTAAGAACTAATAACCTACATCAGAAGGGTCATACTCGACGCGTTTCATTGGTAGCAAATCATCAGGAGTACATGGAATGCGCTGGTAGGTTAGCTAGCTAGTAGGTGTGTGACTGCCCTCCGGCGCTGGAATGGCCGCAAAGCTCTAGTGAACTCCGTGCCCAAGAGAGTTAAGGCAGTGCTGGAAAATAATGGTGGACACACAAAATATTGACACTTTGGGCACAATTTGGCCATTTTCACTTTTGTTGCCAATGGTTTAGACATGAATGGCTGTGTGTTGTTTTAAGGGCACACCAAATGTACACTGTTCTACAAGCTGTACACGGACTACTTCATATTGTATCAAAGTGTCAGCTCTTCAGTGTTGTCCCAGAAAAATATAAATTTAAATATTTACAAAAAAGTGAGGGGTGCACTCACTTTTGTGAGATACTGTATCTATCTATCTGATGAACACCATGAAAGATATCTTTAAAAATTGTCAGAATTGATGTTTTTTTCTTTATCCTGAGAATAAAAAGTTATCAAAATGTATGTACTACAACACCGTACCAATAAAAGCTACAGCTTATCCTTGTGCGGTGACCCAAAAAAATTCATTTTATTGAACTAAAAAAAAAAAAAAAAAAGAAGTTTTTACATAAAAACTACTGTAAATAAACGTTGCCGTAATTATAACGACTTGCAGAATAAAGTTACCATGGCATTTATACTGTACGGTGAATGTTATAAAAGCATTCTTTTTTGTATTTCTCCCTGCCTAAAAATTTTATAAAAGTATCCATCAATCCATCATGCATAACCCCAGTTGGTGGCATTTACAAATACGACTCCTCAAGAACAAGCTTTTATGCAGCTAGCAATGGAGAAATAAAGTCCTTAAAGGCACAAACTAGGCCACGTCCTCAGGGGGTTGAACAGTACTTTCCTTACTGCAAATTATGCAGATTAGGATTTGTATTAAAAGGTTATTCCCATCTAATCTTTCATGGCAGAGAGCGGCATAACCTCTGTAAGCGGCAGCCAGGGGCGGCTGGAGATATGGGAACAGCAGAGTGAGCCGTGGTACACTGTTTCCAGTAGGTTCGGCTGCCTCTTGCGAGGGTTACTCTGATCCCAGCCATGAAAAGCGGAGATGGGATTAACCCTTTGATCATTAGGCGAGAAATACTTTATTACAGGAGGTCAAACAACTTACATTATTTTTACTGAAGGCACTTTCATCCAGCTTCTCAACAGCCAGGATACTTTTAATAGGGATGCGGAAGACTGGCTCTTTATCTGACAAAGGAAACAAGACAATGATATTAGAAAGATATCAACCAGACCTGCTCGCTACCTACTGCATTAAAGGGGTTGTCCGGGTTCAGAGCTGAACCCGGACATAACCTTATTTTCACCCCGGCAGCCCCCCTGATGCTAGCATCAGAGCATCTCATGCTCCGATGCGCTCCCTTGCCCTGCGCTAAATCTTTTGTTTTCAATAACACACTGCCGGGCAGAAACTTCCGCCCGGCAGTGTGTTCGGTGACGTCACCGGCTCTGATGGGCGGGCTTTAGCGCTGCCTTAGCCTTTTTACTGGCTAGGGCAGTGCTAAATCCCGCCCATCAGTGCCGGTCACGTCACCGGGCTTCCTGGCAGCCCCATGGAGAGCCCTGTTACTCACCGGATCTCCAAAAAATGCCTCTGCCCTGCGCGATTTAGCGCAGGGCAAAGGAGAGCATCAGAGCATCAACTGCTCCGATGCTCCTGTCAGGGGGCCTGCCGGGGTGAAAATGGAGGTATGTCCGGATTCAGCTCTGAACCCAGACTACCCCTTTAAAGTAATATGGACGGACCCTAATGCAAACATAGTGCATGATACTACAGTCTTGTACACTGAAGTTTTTTTTAGGGGGTGGTTACTTGCATATGGGACAGATACCCTGTGGATGTACCACTGAGGATCTGCTTGCAGTAAATTCACATCATATTACAGTGTATTGTCTCTACAGATTTGTATTTGTGTTTATGTTTTTATGTCTAATAAATTTTTGATATTTTGGGTATTTAGTGGTACCTGTTCTCTTTGTTGATATATATATTTAGGAGGTACACCCGTGCAAGCACCAGGTGGTGTCGACCAGTTGATCATCATATTACAGTACCAACAAAGAGGATAAGATTATAGCAAATCTCATCCACATGCTGCTGAAAAAAAAGGAAATTGACCAGTAGTTCGAATTTTAAATCGGCAGCATGTCAATTTATTCTGTGAATTTCCACCAGAGGTTTAACCCCCGCAGTGGTAGTGGTAGATATTTCCGTAAAAAAATTACCTCTGGCGTGGATCTACCCTAAAAGGTGCAATGTAAATCCAGCCAGACGATAAGGAGGAATATAGGCAAACCTGCCCTATATCTAACTACGCTACATTTTCTAAATTTTGATACATAATCATCATCATTCTAGTCTTGGGATGCATGCACACATGAAAAAAAAAAAAACGGCAGTTAAAAAACGGAAAGTCCGTTTTTCATGGCCATTTTTCAAATATTTGCGCATCCTTTTCCTGTCTATTTTTAATGGCCATTAAAGGGGTTGCCCGGGTTCAGAGCTGAACCCAGACATGCCTCCATTTTCACCCAGGCAGCCCCCCTGACTTGAATATCGGAGCAGTTCATGCTCCGATGCTAACATCAGGGGGGCTGCCGGGGTGAAAATATGGGAATGTCCGGGTTCAGCTCTGAACCCGGGCAACCCCTTTAAAATTGAATCAACTTCACTGTTTTTTTTTAAATAAAATCCCAACCCCTGCAGTATACATAATGTCCAACATAATGGCCCCCAGCAGTACTAATGTCCCCCATAATGGTCCCCAGCTGTAATAATGTCCCCTATAGTATCCCCAGCAGTAATATCTCCCATAGTGGCCCCCAAAAAAAAAAAAAAACACTTACCTCGTCCACTTGCACGCACCAAGGCAGTCCCTCCTCTCTTGATTGTGAAGGACCTGTGCTCAGCGTGATGATGTAACTAAGCGATCATGCCGGGAGTGTGCAATGAAGTCATCATGCCGAGCACAGGTCCTTCGGCCAGTCCTTCACAATCAAGAAAGGAGCGACTGCCTCTATGAAAGTAGATGAGGTGAGTGATTTTATTTAACCCCTAAAAGGCCATATTGAACTACAGTACCCGTTTTTAACGGTTCTTAGATGGGTGCACTCTTGTCTAAGTGGCCTTTAAAAATGGTCCCATTTATTTCAATGGGGTCTGTCTGGTTGTGAAAACTGTCACAAATAGGACTTGTCCTATTTTTTGAAAGCCACTATTCACTAGTCATTAAAAATGTGTATAGCCCCATAGACTTTAATTGGTGCTAAAAGTGAACGTGTGACGGCCGTTACTCCCCCTTTTACTTAAACGGCCGTCACACTGACATTTTTAACGTTCGTCTGCATTTAGCCTTGGGATGTATGCGCATTTGTAGGTGGTATCAACAGGAACCATTATAATGTAATTATAGCTCGTCAGTCTTCTCCCACTTTATACATTAGGGTTTGCAAAAATCTATATATATATTGGTCCGTGAAGGTTACCATTTTGTCCCTGACAAGATGGCTGACTGAGATCTACCACGATCGGTGACCTGACCTGGACTTACATGAATGAGATGCAGGTCTGTCATTGGCATGAATGACTTTCCATCTACAGCACCCGACAACCACCACAAGTAAATATCCAGCATAAAGCATATTCGGCACATCCCAACCAGATGCAGAGAGGAGACATTACAATGTGGATCCTATATAAAGCCTTTAACGACCTTGTACTTTGACTGGTCAGGTTGCCCGTACACAGTGTGAGATTTGCATGTGGAGCACCAGTACATGATACATGCATGTGGGTGCCGGACAGCCACCTCCTGCTGACACTTGTCCTTTGGATGGCAATGGAAGATTCAGTGGAGATCTGACAAAGCAGGTACCTCAGACCCTCAGAAGATCTGTCACCCAGATGTCCAGCCTGCATATCCACTGGAGCTAATGACATTATAAAGTCTGAGTTATTTTCCTCCAGAGCCCTGGATGTAATGGTAGATGCTCTGCCCATAAAGAGCACCGACTAATGAAAGGCAAGGGATTTGTTACTCATTATTACTTTCATTGCTCGCACTCCTCCTATACTCTTTGGTTGGCTGTTCACATTTGGAGATAAGCTGTGGACAAGTGATCATTTTTACAGCCGGACAAGAGCTGCGTTCAGCCAACAAATGAGCGTCTGTTCATCGTCACCTGGTGGACCTTATACATGGGGCAATGATTGAGAATAAGCAGTGGTCCGAATGTTTTATCAGCTCGTGTACAAGACCCTTACTGTAATAACATCTTGTCCGCACAGACAATGACAGAGACAGGTGACCCAACAGAAAAGTTGCCATGTACCTGCTAAATAGCGGATACAAATTCATCAATGTTCACATTTACGCGATATTCACCTTTATGTTTGTGGTAGGTAAACTCTCGACTTGTTAGAGAAAACCATCTCTTATTGAAGCTCTTCTTTACCATCCGAGTGCGCCCCTGAGCTCGCTTGTACATCTCACTGAAGTAGAAGAGGATGAATAGTTTGGAAACATTAATGATGCTTGGGATGGGGATTATTGAAATTCCTGCTTTTCTACAACTCTTCTATACCACAAATACCTAAATCATATTAAACTGTCTCTCAAAAACATAAAAAGCTTTGAAGGTTGTGGGCACCTTTAATATGGAACAAATTATTTTCTATAGATGAATGGTTACCTCGAGTTAAAAAGGTGCACTAAGTTTCAGGCCTGATGCACATGACCGCATTTTGGGCCCACATATGATCTGCATTCTTTTTTATGGGTCCACAAATAATGCAGACCGCACACAGATGTCATCCTTGTGATGTCAGCATCCATATGGCCGTTCTGCAAATTAGAGAATATGTCCTATTCCTGTCTGTTATGCAGACAAGAATGGGCATTTCTATAATGAAATTGTGGCATGTATAGGGACGCTATCTATATTTTGCTGACCCACGTGCAAAACGGATACAGTTGAGAGCATGGGGCCTCAGACTTCATTCATTTTCAGACCCCCTGACATGCAGTTTGCAACCTAGCTCCTAGTCTTAGACTTGTCTCATGTGATGTGTTCCTCCAATAATATATGCTGGATGTGATGTCTGTGTGTCCAGGATGCTGCTGCTTTCACTAGCTCATGTATTAGCACAGCTTCCTTCCTGGACTAACTTACCCTTCCACATCTCATGAGGGATCTCTTCTCCTTTGTGCTTAGAGTCACTGATGCTGAGGAGCATGTAACTCTACCTCCCTCTGTAAAGTTTACTCGTCATGCTCTGCTTTATTTCTACATTGATATAGTCTGTGTGATCCACACCCCCTTTGCAAACTGCCTTGTGTGTGCTTTACTCCATATCTATACTCTGATACTGTAGTCTGTTTGGTCTGCCCTTCCTGGTAAAGTGGATGCTTCCCCTCCACTCCTGCTGTGTACAACCTCCTCCGCTCCCTGCTGCCATCTCTAAGTCTACTTTCACACTGGCGTTTTGGCTTTCCGTTTGCGAGATCCGCACATGGCTCTAACAAGCGCTCCAAAACAGATAATGCATTCTGAATGGAAAAGGATCCGCTCAGAATGCATCAGTTTGCCTCCGTTCCATCTCCGTTCCGCTTTGGAGGCGGACACCAAAACACTGCTTGCAACGTTTTGGTTTCCGTCTGACGAAAGTGAGCCAAACAGATCCGTTTGGCTCAGTTAAAGGAGCTAGTTAAAGGAGTTGCAAAATCTACAGCTGCAAGATGGCTGAATATTTTTAATGAAGATTATTAAAGGGATTATCCAAAATCTAAAATATCCCCCCCCCCTGCCCAATGCCCATGCTCCTTGTATGGATTATACTTACCTACTCCCCGGCACCTGCGTTGCTCCGGATCCCTGCACGGCCGCTGCATCTCCCTGTCGCTTGGATCAAAACATCCGACGACAGGGGGAGCAGCCAAAAGCAGGCCAAGACGGGGGACAAGTCCCCCTTGAGGCTGGTCACAGTGACAGCCTACTATTGGCCCGAGTGACGGGGAGATGCAGCAGCAGGCGTGCAGAGATCCGGAGTGCCTCGGCTGCCGGAAAGTATAATAACCCCTTTAAAGGATCGCTTACTTTTGCATTTAGGAAGAACATGAACAGTAAAACAAATTTAGTGCAAAGTTTTTTTTTTTTATAGACGTTAAACAATATAACTATGTCAGCCTGACACATCTCAGCCAAAACATTCCAGTAATGAAACATCTGAGGCCTCATGCATACGACCATATGTATGTTGTGGTCCGTAAATTGCAGATCCGCAAAATACAGATACCGTCCGTCAGTGTTACATCCGCATTTTTGTTGCAGACCCATTGACTTCAATGGGTCCATTGGCTGCATTTTGCGGCCAAGTATAGGACATGTTTTAGCTGTTTGTGGAAGGGACATACGGATACAGAAAGCATGCAGAACATCCATGTGCTTTCCGCATCTGTATGTTTGTTCTGCAAAAAGATGGAAAATGTCCGCAAAATGTGGACCACCAGTCCACTGAAATCAATGGGTCCGCAAAAACAATGCGGGTGGCACATGGACTGCGTCTGTATTTTGCAGATCGTTAGTAGTACTCAATAAAACCATGCACTTACCCTTCTTTAAGTATGACTGATTCACTCATTCCACTTGGCTCTTTACTTTCAGTGGAGGAAATTTCCTCTAAAAACTGTGTAATAGGAATAAACGTTAGTAGACTGAGGAAGAGACAAATTACTCCACCTCTGCAACTCAAGACTCTTCTAACAGATACTAACTAACTATATATATATATATATATATATATATATATATATAACTAACTATATATAATACTAACTAACACAAACATGACGTAGCCTTGATTTATCAACCTGTATACGGCATTGTAAGACGTAACCAGGAATTCTTGCTAAGGGTCCGTACTAACGCATAACACGTTCCACCCTTTATAAATCCTAAGCTTTCGTCCTATTATTTGTGATGTTCATAGCTGTCAGCTAACCTTTTTGACATCTGCTGTGTAGGTTTCTTCCTCGAACATCTTGTAGAAATCACACATGAATGGTTCTTTGAAGCTGGACTGTGGAGAGGACCGGACATGGTTTTAGGTTGCAGGACTCAGGATATAAAGGAATGACAATAAAATTCAATCCTGATGAAACTTACAGTTTTATTTTTTGACAAACTGCCAACACTTCCCAGAGTCTGAATGGTTTTTGATATGAGTGTCAACACCCGAGATGTCTGTGTGTCCTGTGCAAGGTAAACAGATTCTGAATGAATTTCGGAAGAATCAAGAATGGTCCAGATGTCAGTAGAATGGCCCCGAGGACACTCATGTACCCTACATGGCAGCTAGGAGATGCCTTTTGCTAGAAGCCTCTGATTGGAATAGCCACATAGAAGTGTCAGGTTTCTAGGGCCCGTGACAGCAGAATAGCATACAAAGACTGAAGACTCCCAGTAAAAATATTCATGTGGCAGAGTATGCACATGTTCTCAAAAGTGAATGGGCCATAAACTGCTGCCAGACACTACTGGTGGTGGGTAACGTGCTGTGAAAACAAAGGATCAGGCATGTCGAAATCAAACAGCTCAATCCTTCTTTTCCCCAACATCTGCCACCAGGAGAAAACTGGGACCTCTCCATACACATTAGATGGATGGCTGCTATCACCGGCGGGTTCAACAAATGCTCATCTAATGTTTTTGGCCACCTTAAAGGGATTCTGTCACCTCTTTTTACCCTATAGAGATGCGGACATGCACGGCTAGATTGCCGCTAGGATGTCCGCAATATACCTGTCCCATATCTCTGAGTGATTTTATTGAGTGTAAAAAATGATTTTATATATATGTAAATCAGCCTGGTAAGGAGCCCAAGGGGCTGCACTAACCGTTCTGGAGCCCAGCCATGCCCCCCTGTGAAGGAGCCCAGCACCGCCTGTATCCACGAATCTCCTCCTTCCTCACAAAGTCAGATCGCCGTAATCTCGCGATGCGCGTGCGCAGTGCTTGCATAGTGTTCCTTCCCTGTGCTGGTATCAGCTTCAGGGAAGGGACTGCGCATGCGCGAGCTCACGCATCGCTAGATTACGGCGATCTGACTCTGTAAAGAAGGAAGAGATTCGTGGATACAGGCGGTGCTGGGCTCCTTCACAGGGGACACGTGGCTGGGCTCCAGAATGGTTAGTGCAGCCCCTTGGGCTCCTTACCAGGCTGATTTACATATATCTAAAATCATTTTTTACACTCAATAAAATCACTCAGAGATATGGGACAGGTATATTGCGGACATCCTAGCGGCAATCTTAGGAGTCATGTGGGCGGTCCTAATGAGTGACTAATGACTAGGCATACAGAGGCAGTTGTCAGTCAGTCAGTAGGGCCACCCACTTGACTCCTGAGCACAGAAAGAGCAGACTTCAAATACTAGCTTTCCCTTTAAGTGCAAGGATGTGGTGTGTTAAACAACAATTCGTTACTACTAATGCCCATTATGGACTAAATTACACCTATTGATCCTGCACCTACCAAATTAACTAAGACTTAACTTTTATTAATGCTGCTATTAATACTTAATACTTTAGTGAATGTCAAAATTATTAAAACTTCCAGCATTCGCTGGCCTTTGAGTCACAATTAGAGTGAACTGTCAGTATGTCACCTGACCGGGTCTATCTGCTACTATGTAGATGCACACTGGTGCCTATCTGGCTGCGCGCTGCCAGTGTAATATGCGGGCACTGTGTGATTGCTTGACACTATAATAAGTGGCTGCAGCGAAATGCTGTGTTAAAATTAGAGCTTCACGCTGCCCCCCGACATGTTTCGCCGTGTACCGGCGTCTTCAGGGGTTAGGGCAGAGTGTGAGCGTGTCCGCTCTCAGCTGGCCTATAAGACCTTCGTTTGTGACGTGCTTCCTGTGGGTTTGACTGCGGGGCGTGATTGGAATCCAGGACTAAGATGGTGATAGGAAGCGCTGCAGAGCTCCGCCCCCTGACGTCGGCCTCCTCCTATCCACAGCCTTCTACATGGCTTCCGTCATGGGATTATGCCGCGCATGTCCTGTACACTTAGACAATTCTCGATGTGTGTACTACTGCGCATGTCAGCCGACTTAGTTCCCGGCCCTTCAGGTTCCGGATGTAGCTCTTCACTACGGCGCATGCCCATGGACTTAGTTACTAACATCAGGAGGTCGATTCTTCATGGTATGCATGCTTGACTTTCTTTTATCTGTTATAGTTGTCTATGCTGGAATATATGTCTTCTATGTATGTCACTATCCTTGGTTGCACATCCTGTGCATCCCCTTGTTGTTTTTTTCACTTTATACTCATATTTAAAGATTAGGTTCCAGTCACTTGCCAACCTTCATGGTGGATGTAGGGGTACTTGTCTCTACACATGCTGTTACCTTATACTTTGTGCCTATTTGTACTCTATATTGTACAGCTTTGATGTTATTAATAGCTATGTATAGAAATCCCTAAAATCATTCAGCATGCATCCACTACTTACAGTGTATGCTCACTTCAAACTGGCCAGGTTACTTGCCCTATTTATTTCACCCCAGTGTTTTTCGCCCATTTCACTTCCTATATATACGGCCATAGTCTATATTTGGCGCTTATTGTACACTGCCTGTGTAGCAAGCAGACGTGGCCTTTATAGGATTGATAATCTGAAGCCCGTCGGTTTTAATAGGATGTATGGTATATTGGGCTGGCCCCGCTATCACTGTTTGATGGTGCACTTCCCACAGAAACTGCCCTTCATTGTTAGGTTTATCTTTTTTCCTCTTTTCTTTTTTTCAGGTCTTGCCATCGAGTGGATTGCTCTATTTTTTAGAATTGTATCATCTTCTATTTTTTATTATTCTTTTTTCCTAGGTGGGGGTCATACCTACAGGAAGGACGAGTATGTGAACCCCTCATTTAGACCTCTCGGAGATAGACTGTTAAGCAGGTAAATCCATTTTGTTTCCTCCTGTTGGAGTTTTTTGTCTATATCTCCTTTGCGTGGGCCTGATTTTACCTTCATCAGTCCCCAAAATTTAAATTCTGTATTTTGGTCCTTGTGTTTTTCTCTCATGTGTCTGGCCAGGCTAGTGTCTTCTCCTGTATTGATGCTGCTCAGGTGTCTTGAAATTCGCCTTCTTAACTCCTGAATAGTCTTACCGACATATAGTTTGGGACATTCGCATCTAATAACATATACAACCCCCTTTGTCTTACAATTGATGTAATCCCGTATTTCATAATTTTTTACATTCACTGGATTTGTGAAGGTTTTTGTGACTTTCATCCGGCTACAAAAAGTACAATCCCCACAGGGATATGATCCTTTATGAGATAGCCAGGTGGTCTTTTTGGGCATTCCGTTGGGTTGATAGTGGCTGTGGACTAGCTTTTCTCTCAGATTTTGTCCTCTTCTGAATGTTATAGCTGGATATTTTGGTATAACTTGATGTAAATCTGTATCGGCCTGCAAAATGTGCCAGTGTCGTCTCAGGATTTGTTGTATAACATTGTGTTCCGTATCGTATGTTCCTATACACCGTATGATTTTTTCTCCTCCTATTGTCTTTCTACCTGCCAACAGGTCACGTCTTCCTACCTTCCTGGCTTTGTTGTACGCTCTATGCAGACATTTCTTGGAGTACCCTCTATCATAGAAACGTGAGTATAAAGTACTGCATTCCTTTTGGAATGCTTCCTCTGTGGAGCAGTTCCGCCTGGCTCTCAGGTACTGCCCCACAGGGATTCCCTTTTTAAGGGGGTCAGGGTGGAAGCTTTGCCAGTGTAGCAGGTTGTTGGTAGATGTTGGTTTACGGTATATTTCAGTTTGGATACTGCCGTCAGGTTGCAACTTTAATTTGAGATCCAGGAAATTGAGGGTGCTTTTGTGTATTTCGGCTGTGAATTTCATGCCAATCTGGTTGTCATTCAGATGACAAACAAACTCATGAAATTGTGCTTCAGTGTTATCCCAAAAAATTAAAATGTCATCAATATATCGACCCCAAAATAAAATGTGCTGTGTGTACCTATCCATAGTGTCCGTGAAAACTATCCGATCTTCCCACCACCCTAAAAATAGATTGGCAAAGCTTGGCGCACAAATCGTGCCCATAGCAGTGCCGGTGACCTGTAAATAATACTTCCCATTAAACATAAAATAATTGTGCTCCAACAAAAACTTTAATAGTGAAATAACGAACTCATTGTGCTCATAATACTGTGTTCCTTTTGTGTTCAAATAATAATGTACTGCTTGTATACCCAGGTGATGCTGTATGCTGGTGTAAAGTGCCTCGACATCAAGGCTTGCTATAAAGGTATGTGAATTTACCTGGATCTCTTGCAACCTGACGACAGTATCTTTGGTGTCCCTAAGATACGAAGGTAGTGTCTTTACGAATGGGGAGATAACCTGTTCCACATACTCACTGATGCTTTCACATAGGCTCTGGTTACCAGAGACGATGGGTCTCCCTGGAATTGGTTCCCTTTGTTTGTGAACTTTAGGAATAGCATAGAAAGTTGCTATAGTGGGTCGTGGTCTATACATCACGTTATACTCTTCCTTTGTGATTAGATTACGGTCTTTGGCATTTTTTAGGAGTTTTTTTTAATTCCAAAACATATTTTTCTGTGGGGTCAGTACTTAGCTCCCTATAGGTACTACTCTCATTCAGGAGGTCCATTATCATTTGTTCATAATATTTTCTTTCCAATAACACAATGTATCAAGAGTATCAACTGCTTCCCTCTCTCGCCTCTGTATGCTTGCTATTAACTGCTCACTGGAATTAAATTCCTTGTGTAGCGCCAGTTTCCTGGCAAATAGGTTGATGTCCTTCACCCACAAGAAACAGTTGAAGTGCGGTGCTGGGGTAAAGGAGAGGCCCTTTTGTATAAGACTCGTATGCTCAGGTGTTAATTCTATCTTCGTTTTATTAATAATCTGCATTGCCCCCACATTGGTTACTTTCTGTACTGAATTGGGGTCTATATTCACTCCTCCCACCTGTGGTGCTCTTATTGTCAGATCTTTTGGTTGTAGCCCCATTTCTCTCTGTCTCGTAATTGTACTCCTAGCCCTAAAAAACCCCCCTGTGTTGTATTTTGGGGTAGTGGGACAGCATTGGTTGATGTGGACAAGGAGGAAGATTGCGGATATTGTGAGTACTGTGCTTGCAAGTTTTGCACTGGTTCTTGGCTTGTTGTCCATACTGTATTCACAAGTGAGCTTGGGTTACTATTGGAAGTGGGATTCCTTTGAGGATTTTTTCTCTGTGAGTAAGGTAGTTTATTTTTAGGTTTTCGCTTGGTGTTTGCTGTGGTTTGAGAATAGCTACCCTCTATTTCGGAGGTCTCGGATTCGGATATATCCGTATATTCCCTCCAATTTTCCCTTTGTCTGAATGGGAACCGTCCCCCTTGTTTTCTAGGGTAGATATTCCCGGTGTCAAAATCTTTTTTATCCCGGTTATACTTCCTATGCTTTCGTTCTTTTATTTCTCCCTGAAGGCTTTCTACGTTTTTTTGCAATTTTTGTTTGTACTCAACAAATTCCGATTTGGTTCTGAATGTTTGGATCTCCTGAATCATTTTTTACACTCAATAAAATCACTCAGAGATATGGGACAGGTATATTGCGGACATGCTACCGGCAATCTAGCCGTGCATGTCCGCATCTCTATAGGGTAAAAAGAGGTGACAGAATCCCTTTAAAGCCAACCACAGACATGAGATATCAATCTGCAGACCTGTGGCAGATCCAGCTTTTGTTAGTAACATCTGCTGTTAAAGGGGCCTGTCACCATGAATATGCAGTGCAGTCTATAGGCAGTGTGCTCATTCTGACCTTAGGAGTCATGTGGGCGGTCCTAATGAGTGACTAATGACTAGGCATACAGAGGCAGTTGTCAGTCAGTCAGTAGGGCCACCCACTTGACTCCTGAGCACAGAAAGAGCAGAGGTTTAAATGGATAAATTACATTTTACTGAATCTTTTCCCACAATCTGATCTTTCATGGATCCCTTTAATCTTATGTGTATGACCACCACAGACATTGGATTGGTTAAAAGTTCTCACTAAGTATCATAGGCATCTGGTCAGCTTAAATGGGTTGAATGAGCTACAGATACTGATGATCAATCCTCATGATAGATCATCAGCATCACTGATCTGATATCGATGACCTATCCCAGTGATGGCTAACCTCCGGCACTCCAGGTGTGGTGAAACTACAACTCCCAGCATACTTCATTCATTTCTGTGGAGTTCTGAGAACAGCCAAGCAAGTGTGCATCTTGGGAGTCCACAGCTGGAGTGCCAGAAATTAGCCATCACAGGCCTATCCTGAGGGTGGATCATCAGGCCTATCCTGAGGGTGGCAATTTGCGGATCCACAATGCACTACGGACGTGTGAATGGACCCTTATCCTTTTTTTTTTCTCTGCACCCAACCCCCCCCCCCCCCCCAATTGTATTACTCTAATCTGGTTTAATCCAAAATGATATATACAAAAAGAAATAGAATATTACATGACCATCCAGCCCACTGGATATGTCTTAGTGACCTTACAGCTGCGGTAACTTACTGGGTGGTGGAATCTCAAATGGAAGATATGAGGAGACACAACAGCCACAGCAAAGAATCGCAAGAAGACAAAACTGCTGACAGCTGAGTACTGTACATGGCGGTCATCTGCAGAGATAAATACAGGCGTCACAAAGGGAATTTGAGTACATAAGACCTCATTAGACCACAGGAACTAAACCCCGACCCATAAGCTCCTTACATACAGTGCAATGCAAGATTCGATTTACTGAAAGGATTGAACACAACGAGAAAACAACTCAAGCAGGAGCCAGTGGAGTGTCTACAAGTACAGGCATCCCCACATCGCCGGCTGGGTGTTATAATACCATGTGCAGTGATGGATATACTGAAACTAAGGAGGGTGTGACGAGAGATTGGAATAGCTGTAAAGTAGTACTTATACCACAAAAACCTACATTTACATTGTGCACCATGCTACGCCGCTGGCTGGCACAGAAGCGTGAAATAACCGCGAGGCTGGAATGAAACAGAGAAGATTTTCTTGATCTCAAAGTCTACCTGTCCCCCATACGCTAGAGACTAATGCACATGAGGCTCACGAGCAAAGCTTGAGATCGGCAGATCTACAGTCTCTATGGGAAACGGTAGACCTGAAACGAGCCACCTTGAGGGGAGAAGAAAACTGCAAAACTATGGAGATCATGCGGGTGATGCGCCAAGTGACGGAGGTAAAAACGCGGAGAGAGAAGTGCCAATATAAAATCTGAATGTCTCCTCTGTTCTAATAGCTCAGAAGCAAGAAGCAGCTAAACAAGATAAAGCAAAGAATCTGAGCGACTGAACAAGGTGAGATGCCCTCCAGAAACCATCCCGCTGCCCTAACCTCAGCAGCCATTTATAATTCAGCCCCCAAAGCGGTGGACCATGCACGTCTAGAGTACCCAGCAATATTAAGACATCCATTTCAATGAACAGAAAGGTGGTAAACATCAGTGGCCATCTATAGAAACGTGGCTTTTATATATACATATGCATACAAATGGATCAACTTTTGTGGATTGCACTGCAAGTGGAAAATTAAAGGGGCTGTCCAGATGGAACGTCCTCAGGACAGGCCATCACTAGCTGGGAATGGCGGGGGTCCCCTATCGATCACCTGTTTGGGTGGAGCTCCAGGAATACACAGCGCCGTCAACTGTGCAGTGGACAGAGCTCGTTACTACAGTACTGCCTCAGCATCCCAGCAGTGACGAGCTCTATCCACTACACAGTTGATGGTGCGTCTAGTTCTGGTGCCGAGCTGATCGGTGGGTGTGTGGGGTGTTGGATACCCTGCGCTCAGCTAGTGGTGGCCTATTGTGAGACATACCATCACTTTGGAAAAGCTGGACAACCCCTTTAACGCCTCTTATAGAGACCAGCTTGCTCTTGCATTTACAAAGTTCCTTATAACAAGTCATTGGGGAGATTTCTTACTAGGGAAATGTCTAACAGCCATGTGTCGTAGTGAGGAGAACAGGTCACACATCACGGTGGGGCAGCTCATGCTGGATTTCACTATACATGAGAACACCTTGTCCACATAATTTCTTAGATTTTCCTATAGAAAAGAAAACGCATTATACATTTACTGCACAGGGAAAAAAGGTGCTTAAAAGAGGTTCGTAGCATCACAAGGACTCCTGTCCATGTTGCCTATTAGTATACACAGACATAATAGGGGGGCTCTACCATTTAGGACACCTTCAATGAGCCAGAATGGAGAGATGCTAAGTCTATTCATCTGAATGGTCACACGTCATACTAGATCTCCCCACTGGTGACAGGGCCAATCAGCTGTTTGCAGGGGATCTTAGGAGCCAGGTCAGCAGCAATCACCTGGTCACTCTTAGTCTGACAACCCCTTTAATAGACAGAAACCGGATACATAAGGTCTTGCAAGGACAATTTTAGGCCTAACATAAAAAAATAAAAAAAATAAAAATATAAAAAAGTACACGGTTGGTCAACCCCTTTAAAAAAATAAATTAAAAAAAGTGCAATGTATGGGTGTATCAATTCTTTAAGAACTGTATGTCTAATTTAAAGAAATGAAAGAGGAATTCCAGAAAGGACACTAATGGCCGTCAATGTATGACTGGTGGGGGTGCAGGACCTTGTTCACATGGGCAGCTCTGCCTGGTACTGCAGTTCAGTCACATTCACTTAAAAAGGATTTAGCTGTAGTACTCTACACCGCCAATGAAGGCCACACCAGGCCACAGCCCCCTCATTCTGCAAGGGGTCAGATCAAATATTCATGGAGGCTGACCTGCAGTACACCGCCACTAGACACTTGACGGAACTCACTGCTTTTGGCTCTGTACACTGTGCTGGCAGCTGATCTTTGAGGATGCCGAACGTCGGACCCCCACCCTTCCTATACTGAGAATAGGTCATTAATATTTTCTAGACATTGGAAAAGCCATCAGTGAAGGGTCATCAATGCTTTCCCCAGACAAACTTTTTCATTGTTGTTTTTGCTTCTACTGCAAATTCAGGAATAAGTGCTGAACATCAACGGTGTGGATCAATAAGATTGCTATATATACATACACACACACACACATACACACACACACACATATATACATACATAGAAATAAATGCTTGTAGCAGATCACAGTATCTTTCCCGAACCAAACTTCTGGGCCCTTGTTGGGACCCTCGGGATAAATATAAAATAACAATCGCGGTCAATTGACCACCAAACCCCTTTAGGGTTCCCAACTTGTGTGTAAGAAAACTACATACATATTATTATTTATTAAAAACTACAAGACCGAAAATGAACCACACGGGTAAATTTAAAACTGTCAGGGTGAAACACCTAGTAACGGCAATACTTGGGTCAGTGTTTGGTATCTCAGCACTGTGCTATTAATAAACGCTTATTTAAAAAAAAAAAAAAAAAAAAAATATATATATATATATATATATATATATATATATATATATATATATATATAAAAAAAAAGGGGATTTGTGTGGTGTTTTTATTTATTTCCACAACTTTTCATTTATTGACACTCATTGCCATGTGAGTTTTATTTTTGAACCATGTGCACAACGTGCACTACCTTTTATTCACATTATTGCGTGTGCGGCTTTGTCAGGGTATTAGGAGTCGGGGTGATACACCGACTCCCCTGACGAAGCCGCACACGCAGTAAAACATATCAGGAGGGGTAGTGTCTGTTAGTTTTTAGCCAGGGCTGAGCAGGGGGATGCTACCAATTATTTAGCAGGGAAAGTGTATAGGGTCAGTCACCAGCACATATAACAAAGAACTAGAAGTGTGTGGGTTTGGTGTAAGCACAGTTACAGCTGCAAGTGCGGGTGCTTGAGATAGTGGCTTAGATCCAGTACTACATCAATGGTTATACTGTCAGTTCAAAGCAGTGAAGTTCCAGCAGTGGACACATTTACAACCACATTGTATCCAAATTAACAATGTGGGGAGAAAAGAGAACAGAAGGACGGAGTCCTATTGCAGCAAGCTCCATCTCATCTCCACAGGAAACTACCACAGAAAATCCACTCCATAACATATTGACACGTGAATAAAAGGCAGTGCACATTGTGCCCATGGCTCAAAAATAGAACACACATGGCAATGAGTGTCAATAAATGACAAGTTGTGGAAATAAATAAAACCACCACACAATTCACCTTTTTTTTTAAAAAAAATAAGCGTTTATTAATAGCACAGTGCTGAGATACCAAACACTGACCCAAGTATTGCCTCTACTAGGCTTTCACCCTGACAGTTTTAAATTTACCCGTGTGGTTCATTTTTGGTTTTGTAGTTTTTAATAAATAATAATAATGTATGTCGTTTTATTACACACAAGTTGGGACCCCTAAAGGGGTTTGGTGGTCAATTGACTGTGATTGTTATTTGAGAACCAAACCACACATCGCCGCCTGCTGGCTGACATGATGCTTGCACTTGCTTGAAATAAGCTCGACTATAGTTCCATGATAAATGAGACCATTAAAATATAAATAACAATTTTCTAACTGGAAAACCCAGAGGAATTACTACATTAGTTTCTACCTTGTGTGACTGCAGTTTTTATCATCAGTAGCTTTGCTTGTGGGTAATAGTAACCAATATAGCACGTAGCTATAGCACAAAATACTTCATGCATCGCCCCCTTAAAGGGGTATTCCTATCACAATGATCACTGTTTAATCTGTTAATGATGTGCCAGTGATCATTTTTGTAAATATATTGTATTGGCAAATTCCCACCCTTCTTGATAAAATTCTTTCCCTCCTACCTCATTTTTGTCATATGGTATCCCATAGATACGGCCACCGCTCGCCTCCCGAATTCATGGGCCGCGCTTGCGCAGAAGACAATTTATTTTCACCCAGCCGGCCGCTCATTGCAGTCCTGAACGCGCATGCGCAAGGCTTATTTCTTCAGTGCCGCGTCTCATACAGAGCCGCGCATGCCCTGTATGCAGCGCGGCTCTGTATGAGACGCGGCACAAAAGAAATAAGCCTTGCGCGTGCGCGGCAGCCTGAGCTCTCAGGACTGCAACGAGCGGCCGGCTGGGTGAAAAGAAAAATGTCTTCTGTGCAAGCGCGGCCCATAGGAGACACATGAACGAGCACGCAAGGAGTGTGATGTCAGAAAGAGGCGTAGCAGAGCTTCACTCAAACTGCCTAAGCCCGCCCAGCCTTAGGGTCCATTCACACATCCGTGTGTGTTTTGCGGATCCACAAAACACGGACACCGGCAATGTGCGTCCCGCATTTTGCGGACCACACATCGCCAGCACTATAATAGAATATGCCTAATCTTGTCCGCAATTGCGGACAAGAATAGCACATGTTCTATTTTTTTCTGGAACGGAATTGCGGACCCGGAAATGCACGTCTGCATTTCCGGATCCGGGCCGCACAAAATGCAGAACAGAATTGCGGACGTGTGAATGGACCCTAAGAAGCATGAATCCAGGAAGTGAACAGCAGAGCTGGCTGCAGGTGAGGACGAATTAGCAAGATGGGAAAACCTCTTTAAGGATATAGCCAAATGTAGCTATTAGGACACACTAGGAAAGATTTACTAATCCTGTAGATAGCGTAAAATCAGGGTACATTCATATGACACTGGAAAATGGCCGCGTGACAGCAGTTTCTTTTTAACATCCGTCAACAGAATCACTGCATGGCCGTCTTTTTCTAATGGCCAGTGAATAGTGGCCCTCAAACAATAAGACGTATCCTATTTATGGCTGTTTTGAAGGTCAGATGGACATTTTTAACGGTGGTTTAGACAGACGTGCACCTGTCTAACGGTCATTAAAAACAGGTACACAATGTATTCCCATGGGTGCCTGTGGTGAGGCATTTTGTTGGTGCAGGGGCTGTTGGAACACATAAATATATATATATATATATATATATATATATATATATATATATATATATATACACACACACACACACACACACACACACACACATATATATATATATATATATATATACACACACACACACACACACACACACACACACACACACATACATATATACACACACACACACATATACATATATATACACACACACACACACACACACACACACACACACACACACACACATATATATATATATATATATATATATATATATATACACACACACACATTATAGATACTGGGAGCAGTAAGGAGGCCCCTAAGGGGGGCATTATTTATACTGTGTGCACTAAGCGGGCTATCATATATATGGGTGAGCACTATGGGAGCATTTTATAGCTATGGTGGCATGGAAGGAAGATGTGTAAAACTAAACATGCCCACATACCTTGTGATTGTCGATATTGTCCCCTTCCCTCAGTCGGTTGGGGTCTATCTCACAGGGCTTGGGAGATTCACATATCTAGAACAGAGGACAAGGTGAGAATGCATATGGACGCAGAGCAAAATAAAATAAACATATGGCATATAAGTGAAACCGCTTCAAGACCAGAAAACTGTGGTGCTCTCAATATGATGCAGGAAGAAAAAATCCTCTTTGCTTTTTCCCTGTACGGCAGATATGGCTTTACCATCACATTGCTCTATAATCACAGTTTGCATGGCTGCTTCCATTAGGCTGAGTTCACATCACGTTTCTCTCTTACATTTAACATATACAAAAAACGTACATGTTAAATGGATGCCTCTGACGGATGCCATAAAGTGGCATCCCTCACCATAGGGTTCCATTGTAAAAAATACAACAAAAAACAGTACACTTTATTTTTACTGGAGTGCAGGATGGAAACGCGCAGTATGCTACACTTTTGTATTCTTTTTTCCCTCCGAAACAAATATGTTAAATGTAAGGCAAAATCGTGATGTGAACCCAGCCTTTAGGCTCCATTCACACGTCTGCAAGTGTGGTCCGCATCCGTTCCGCAATTGTGCGGAACGGGTGCGGACCCATTAATTCTCTATGGGGACGGAATGGATGCAGAGAGCACACTATGTGCTCTCCGCATCCGCATTTCCGGAGCGCGGCCCGATCTTCCGGTCCACAGCTCCGCAAGAAAATAGAGCATGTCCTATTCTTGTCCGCAATTGCGGACAAGAATAGGCAGTTCTATGGGTGTGTCGGCTGGGTGTATTGCGGATCCGCAATACACTACGGACGTGTGAATGGAACCTTACTCTTAGTTCATCAGTCTATCCAAACTTAGCCAGAAGCACATTCCTCAAGTAAGGGGTGCTTGCACCTCATCCAGGTTGTGAGGACTAAAATGGTTGTCAGGTTTCAGCCTAAAAAAACAATTGAGCGGTACATACCTGGCAGATTCAACACTGCTCCGGTTCTCCAGGTTGAGCTCTGCTTACCTGTCAGCAGTCAATCAATGGCCGCACTGAGGACAGTGATTGGCTGCAGCACTCACGTGTTGTCGATGGCACATCACAGACAGCTGAACAGAGCCCGGCCAGGAGAACCACTGCTGAAACTGCAGCTTATTCCCGAATGTTTAACAGGGTATTCTAGTTATATCAAGTTATCCCCTAACCCCAAGATAGAGGATAACTATTAGATCAATGGGACCCCCACTGATCACAAGAACACCTTAACCCTCAGCATCCCCCAAAATGCATGGGGCAGCTGGTCAAGCATGCACTGTGCTGCTCCATTCATTCTTTATGGGACGGTGAAAATAGCAAAGTACAGCACAAGGAGAATGAATGGAGCAGCACGGCGCAAACTCAACCACCCACTCCATTTCTAGGGGTCCCGAGGTGTACAGGACTCCAGCAGTGAGACCTGCACCAATCTAGTAGTTTTGTCCCATTCTATGGATGGAAAACAGCTTGATAAAACAGGAATACCCTTTAAGGAACATTTGGAACAGAAATCTGCAGGGTATAAAAAAGAAAGTTCAAAACCCTCACCATTTTCCATACACTTAGGTTTTGTAGTCACAAAATATGGAAGAAGAATGGTCTAGCTCTTTGTTACCTCATCTATGACATTCTTCAAGGTTACTTTCAGATAATGGTTTCCAACAATCTTCATGGTCTCATCCATACAACGAGTGGCCAAAGAGTTCCCCCTGAAGATTGTATTGGCTTCTCTGTAAAGCAAAGCAACAGGATGACTATGACGGAAGGTGGCACCGGAGTCACTGCAATGTCTGACTACAGGAGCACGCACTGAGTGTCGTTCAGGTCGAGCTGTGCAATAGTCGTCACAAAGGGGACTAATTTCTGATGGTGAAGAAGGAGCCGGACTAAAGGGAGGATGGCATCATTCTTGTCTCTACAAATCTCTCCCAGGATGAAGGCAGCCGAGGCAGTGATGGGCTGAAACAAAGAACGCACGTTACAGTCACACAACGTCTCTCAATCCTTTAATTATTAATACACTTCACCAAGAAGGTGTGAATGTAATTATGACATATGTATGTGATTAAATATTACTGCGAAAAAATAACTTTATTGGGAAAAACTGTACAATTGAAAAGGAGGCTCTCGCTAGGTCAGAAGGGTCTCTCTTCTTCTCAATGCAATGCTTCTGTCAATGCAATGATGCACCCCCTCTCAAAGTCTGTCTTTGAGTGCATCGTATAGGTATGTCTAGCAGTCAACAATCTCTGACCAAGAGGTACACTACCCAAAAGTAGCCTCTGAGAACCTTTTTTATAGGACAACGGAAGAAGCACTTTTACTCCCTCTTGTGGCAATGTCCGATTCAGATCACACCTGAGACCTAACGGCATGCCAAGTTGTAAAGCAATCCAACATTTGTATTCTCTCTCAGCTCATTATTTATTAACGTATACAAAATATCTGACAATCATTTCCAAGAGGCAAATCAATATTTAAAATGTCATTTTTGGTCGGAGAAGTGAATCTAAATAATTGTGTTACAACGGATATCACCGCTGACATGAATGTAGTCAGAATTTACAATAGTTGCTAATGCTCCCATTAGTATACATAGCATTCACATAAACCTGAGCCATCTGTATCTTCTCTACTACTTCTCAACATGAAACAGAGCGCCCTCTTCTGGCCACATGAAATATTGGTGATGGATGCGGGTTTTTTTTGTAAGGAGGGGTTGGATAAAATAGGAGGTTACATGTGCACAAATACATGTTATATAGTATCTTTCTCCCCTCACACAACCATGATAATGACTGCTATTTACAATCCTCACCAAGCAGAACTTCCTTTTCTTTTCAATTATCTTTCTATTAATTTTACATAAGAAAACAGGTATAACAATTGGTACATGATACCAGTTACTATATGACAGAACAGTATTCGAATCAGTTCAGGAAAAACAAGAGGTACTTGTGAAGATTGTAGATAGTAGTACCTTGGAAGGTAGAGCCTGGAAGGTATAGGTGAGTGTGACTCTGAAGGAGCGAAGGCTCCTCATCCTAGTATTTTAGGTGAGAGCATGAAATAGACCTTCCAAATAAGAATAGTGTAACCAGGGGAACAGGGGGGAGAGGGCAACGAAGGGTGTAAGGCATCAGGTTGGCGGAGTGGGCTCCGCAAAGTTTGCAAGAAATGAAACTATGATAGCAAGTTACTAGGACAGCTGTGAAAATTACAACTCCCAGTATTCACACTGACGCAGCCAGGGGCGTACATAGAAATCACTGGGCCCCATAGCAAGAATCTAAATTGGGCCCCCATTCTCCTTTTACAGCCCATCCCACTACCCATTCCAGGCCTCTCCCTTTGTTCCATGAACAGTGCTTGCTGCTGCATTTTATAATTTATACCATCAGGGCCGGATTGGGATTACAAAACAACCCTGGCACACAAAAGAGGTATAATAGATGCAGTGTGTACAGGTATATAGTATATACAGCAGTGTACTGATATGTAAGGCACGAGGGATAATAGATGCATTGTGTACAGATATATAGTATACACAGCAGTGTACTGATATGTAAGGCACGAGGGATAATAGATGCATTGTGTACAGATATCAGTACACTGCTGTATATACTATATATGTGAGGTACAAGGTATAATAGATGCAATGTGTACAGATATAGTATATACAGCAGTGTACTGATATGTGAGGTATGAGGTATAATAGATGCAATGTGTACAAGTATACACTCACCTAAAGAATTATTAGGAACACCATACTAATACGGTGTTGGACCCCCTTTTGCCTTCAGAACTGCCTTAATTCTACGTGGCATTGATTCCACAAGGTGCTGATAGCATTCTTTAGAAATGTTGGCCCATATTGATAGGATAGCATCTTGCAGTTGATGGAGATTTAAGGGATGCACATCCAGGGCACGAAGCTCCCGTTCCACCACATCCCAAAGATGCTCTATTGGGTTGAGATCTGGTGACTGTGGGGGCCATTTTAGTACAGTGAACTCATTGTCATGTTCAAGAAACCAATTTGAAATGATTCGAGCTTTGTGACATGGTGCATTATCCTGCTGGAAGTAGCCATCAGAGGATGCGTACATGTTCTCATTCTGTTTACTTCAAATTCGGACTCTACCATTTGAATGTCTCAACAGAAATCGAGACTCATCAGACCAGGCAACATTTTTCCAGTCTTGGTGAGCTTGTGCAAATTGTAGCCTCTTTTTCCTATTTGTAGTGGAGATGAGTGGTACCCGGTGGGGTCTTCTGCTGTTGTAGCCCATCCACCTCAAGGTTGTTCGTGTTGTGGCTTCACAAATGCTTTGCTGCATACCTCGGTTGTAACAAGTGGTTATTTCAGTCAACGTTGCTCTTCTATCAGCTTGAATCAGTCGGCCCATTCTCCTCTGACCTCTAGCATCCACAAGGCATTTTCGCCCACAGGACTGCCGCATACTGGATGTTTTTCCCTTTTCACACCATTCTTTGTAAACCCTAGAAATGGTTGTGTGTGAAAATCCCAGTAACTGAGCAGATTGTGAAATACAGCGACCGGCGCGTCTGGCTCCAACAACCATGCCACGCTCAAAATTGCTTAAATCACCTTTCTTTCCCATTCTGACATTCAGTTTGGAGTTCAGGAGATTGTCTTGACCAGGAGCACCCCCCTAAATGCATTGAAGCAACTGCAATGTGATTGGTTGACTAGATAATTGCATTAATGAGAAATAGAACAGGTGTTCCTAATAATTCTTTAGGTGAGTGTATAGTGTATACAGCAGTGTACTGATATGTGAGGCACTAGGTATAATAGATGCAATGTGTACAGGTATATAGTGTATACAGCAGTGTACTGATATGTGAGGTACAAGGTATAATAGATGCAGTGTGTACAGATATATAGTATATACAGCAGTGTACTGATATATGAGGCATAATAGATGCAGTGTGTACAGATATATACTAAATACAGCAGTGTATTGACAAGAGGTATGAGGTGTAAATTATACCTCATACCTCACATATCAGTACACTGCTGTATATACTATATACCTGTACACACTGCTTCTATCATACCTCGTACCTCACATATCGGTACACTGCTGTATATACTATATATCTATACACACTGCATATATTACATAGTATTATAGATGCAATGTGTGTTTGTGTATATATACACTCACCTAAAGAATTATTAGGAACACCTGTTCTATTTCTCATTAATGCAATTATCTAGTCAACCAATCACATGGCAGTTGCTTCAATGCATTTAGGGGTGTGCTCCTGGTCAAGACAATCTCCTGAACTCCAAACTGAATGTCAGAATGGGAAAGAAAGGTGATTTAAGCAATTTTGAGCGTGGCATGGTTGTTGGTGCCAGACGGGCCGATCTGAGTATTTCACAATCTGCTCAGTTACTGGGATTTTCACGCACAACCATTTCTAGGGTTTACAAAGAATGGTGTGAAAAGGGAAAAACATCCAGTATGCGGCAGTCCTGTGGGCGAAAATGCCTTGTGGATGCTAGAGGTCAGAGGAGAATGGGCCGACTGATTCAAGCTGATAGAAGAGCAACGTTGACTGAAATAACCACTCGTTACAACCGAGGTATGCAGCAAAGCATTTGTGAAGCCACAACACGCACAACCTTGAGGCGGATGGGCTACAACAGCAGAAGACCCCACCGGGTACCACTCATCTCCACTACAAATAGGAAAAAGAGGCTACAATTTGCATGAGCTCACCAAAATTGGACTGTTGAAGACTGGAAAAATGTTGCCTGGTCTGATGAGTCTCGATTTCTGTTGAGACATTCAAATGGTAGAGTCCGAATTTGGCGTAAACAGAATGAGAACATGTATCCATCATGCCTGTTTACCACTGTGCAGGCTGCTGGTGGTGGTGTAATGGTGTGGGGGATGTTTTCTGGGCACACTTTAGGCCCCTTAGTGCCAATTGGGCATCGTTTAAATGCCACGGGCTACCTGAGCATTGTTTCTGACCATGTCCATCCCTTCATGACCACCATGTACCCATCCTCTGATGGCTACTTCCAGCAGGATAATGCACCATGTCACAAAGCTCGAATCATTTCAAATTGGTTTCTTGAACATGACAATGAGTTCACTGTACTAAAATGGCCCCCACAGTCACCAGATCTCAACCCAATAGAGCATCTTTGGGATGTGGTGGAACGGGAGCTTCATGCCCTGGATGTGCATCCCTCAAATCTCCATCAACTGCAAGATGCTATCCTATCAATATGGGCCAACATTTCTAAAGAATGCTATCAGCACCTTGTTGAATCAATGCCACGTAGAATTAAGGCAGTTCTGAAGGCAAAAGGGGGTCCAACACCGTATTAGTATGGTGTTCCTAATAATTCTTTAGGTGAGTGTATATATACACACACACACACACACACACACACATACATAGAGCAGGGTATTGATGTGAGACATACAAGGTATAATACTGTAGATGCAGTGTTCACAGATATGTGGTCAGTTATACATTATGGTCACTGTGTGTGTGAGGTACACGAGTTAGGCTACTTTCACACTTGCGGCAGTGTGATCCGGCAGGCAGTTCCATCGTCGGAACTGGCCGCCGGATCAGACGATCTGCCGCTGACTGAAAGCATTTGTGAGACGGATCCAGATGCGGATCAGTCTCAAAAATGCATTGCAAGGACGGATCCGTCTCTCCGCTTGTCATGCGGACAGACGGATCCGTCTTTTATCTTTTTTCACATTTTCACAACCAGAGGTTACTGATCCCTGTACTAGGATATCTTGAAGGGGTATTCCCATCTGAGACAATGCGGGCATATTGCTCTGGAACCCGCACTTATGCCGAGAACGGAGCGGGGATGGTGGTGGCTGGTGGACACCGGATTTTCCAGGGTCCAGCCACCACCAAGCGCTCTCCCCATAGTAGTGAATGGGAGCGCACCGCACTTACGCGGCCAATGCTCCAATTCATTTCTATGGGGAGAGCACTCAACTATTTTCGGTGGCCCCATAGAAATGAATGGAGGGCGGCTGTGCAGTGCGCTCTCCACGACTTTCGGGGTTCCGTTCTTAGTGTAGGTGCGGGTCCCAGAGGTGGGATATGCCTCTATTGTCTCCGATGGTAAAACGAAATTTTTGTATAACTTACCAGTAAAATCTCTTTCTCGCTCTTCCTTGGGGGACACAGGAGACCTTGACCTTGGGTATAGCTCAGCTCCCTAGTGTCACGCCTCCTAAGTGAAAACTGTTAAGCCCCTCCTCCAGCAGCTATACCCTCAGCCTGGAGAGAGAGATTGCCAGTTGCGTGTCCAAGTAGTGAGAAAAGGCAATGACCAACAATGTGGAACCAACCAGCCAACTACCCAACGGGGTAAACAAAGTCTGTAACCGTGTAGAAAAAACAAATTAATGGGTGGGTGCTGTGTCCCCCAAGGAAGAGCGAGAAAGAGATTTTACTGGTAAGTTATACAAAAATCTTGTTTTCTCGCCCATTTTCCTTGGGGGACACAGGAGACCTTGGGACGTCCGAGAGCAGTCAAAGAGGGGAGGGACCACAGCTCCAAGGCGAAGCACCCGTAGGCAACAAGGAACCGCCGCCTGCAAGAACCAGGCGGCCCAAGGCAGCATCCGCCGATGCACCCTGTAGAACTTGGTAAAGGCATGCAAGAAAGACCAGTGGCCGCCGTGCACAAATGTTCGGCTGAAGCCCGATGTCTCTGGGCCCAAGAGGCACCGAACGCTCT
Organism: Bufo bufo; assembly: GCF_905171765.1. NCBI lineage: Eukaryota > Metazoa > Chordata > Amphibia > Anura > Bufonidae > Bufo > Bufo bufo. Next base: position 120,373,328 of record NC_053392.1, read on the forward strand.
GGTGGAATGAGCGGCGACACCGAAAGGCGGAACCTTGCCCCTGGTGCGGTAACCTCAGCATTAGCCAATTGATGAAGCGGCCGAAAGCCACCTTGGAGGCCAGCAACCCTATGCGCGGACCTTCCGTTACCACAAAAAGAGTCCGAGCGCCGAAAGGAGCCGGTGATCTCCAAGTAAATCTTCAAGGCCCGAACAACGTCCAAGCAGCGCAGTGTCCATTCCCAGGGGTGGAAAGGACGATGGCCTCGTCGAGAAGAAAGGCAGATACCACCGTCAGAAGGAAGGAACAGGGTGGAGAACAGCCTTGTCGTGGGGAAGGACCGAAAGGCTCGGAACAAGAAAAAAGGCCGCTAATTCAGACACCAGTCTGAGAGACATGATGGCCACAAGGAACAGGACCTACAGGACAGAAGGCGTAGAGAGATCTTCTGTAACGGCTCGAAGGGGGAAGCTTGGAGCGCCGAGAGCACAGTATTTAGTTCCCAGGGCGGTACCGGGGGACGGTACAGAGGAACCAATGACCCTTCAAGGAACAGAGTCCCAGTCCCAGGCCGACTGGAGAAAGGACCGAACCGTGGGGAGAGAAAGGCGGAGTGGGGGAACTCCCCGCTTCCCACAGAACCGCAGGTAAGATCTCCAAGTCCGATAATAGATCCTAGACGAAGCACGGCCGAGAGCGAAAACCAGCGAGCCCGCTGGAAATCGCCTAGGGAAGCGAGAAAAAACCCCCCAAAAAAACGACGTGATCAGGCGCAGACCAGTAGCACGGGCGGAAGAGTCCGGCAAAGCTGGTCCATCGGCCCAGGAGCAACTTCATCCCGTAGCCACCCGGAGTGGGGGAGCAGAAGAGCGGACGGAAGGAACCAAAGGGGTCCATCCAGTAGCCAACAGATGCCAGGACAAGTCAGGCTAAAGTCCATGTCGATGGTGCCACCGGAGGAAGGGGTTCTTCCATTCCTGTGAGGGAGATTTAAGGACAATCATTGACCGAAGAGTAGTCCTCAAGCAGGGACAACAGCAGGAAGGGATGAAGATGGCCTTGCTGTAGAAACGCAATGCGGCTACCCCCAGTACAACAGGAAGATAGTAGTCGCGGAACAAAAAACGGCAGGTAAGGCAAAGACAACTAACCTCGAGACGGATGAGGTATAATTGAGGGCATCATCACTACCTCAGACCCGAGCGAACGGACTACCAATACAGGGAGTGAGAGACTACGGCCTACCATTTAAGGGCCAATATGGCAAGGAAAAGAAGGTAAGTGCCGGAAGCGCTACCGTTACCACTGTAGAGACCCAGATTCAAGCCTGGGGGTCAACTTACCGAGAAGGTAAGTTTACAGCAGGACCCCCGCCTAGAACGGAAAAACGCAATCTGTCACCTAAGCATGAGGACAGAACACGGTAGGCACGGCAAGTGGGCACACGGCCAGTACAGCTAGTGTGAGCGAGAAAGACTGTCACAACAGGAACTCCGGAACCATCCAAGTCAACAACCATACTCTCCCGAGGAGAGGGCTGTGAAGGAACAGCCTCTGAAGCCTGACCAGGGCAGAAGCCACATCGGAGGGATATGCTCTGAGCAGGAGCCAAAACAGAGCCGGTGAGAAGAAGCAGTCGAGGCAGACGCCGGCATAACTCCTCTAACCGAAAGGAGGAGTGGGTAACAGGGTAGTCAGAGTAGGACAGCTCAAAGGCAGAACACCCGATACTCTGTGTGTCGCCCGGCTCACCGCCTCACAGAAGGCGAACACCCTGAAGAACCCAAGGTGGAGGTCCCCGGACCTGGCATAACCGAAGCACCCAAGAAAAGTTGGGTGACCTTCCAAAGGAGAGCGACCCAAACCTGGCAGCAGAGCGGCACTAACGTGCAGAGGGCGCCCATAGTAAGGACTCATACCACACCACATCCGAAGAGGAGGGAATGGTAGTAGGTGAGGGAACCGTAGTCCCGCCAGAGCCAACTTAGAATTTGAAGGGCGCTGCAGACAGCCCTCTCGTCCATGAGACCACTTGCGCAGGGAAGCAAAGCAGCAGGAGGACGCAATGGGTACGCATCCAGCAGCCATGAACACTCCACGGGTGGAAGGGTCAACGAGCATGGTCGATACTGCCACAAGCAGAACCACAAAATACTGTCCAAACCCGAGAATGAGCACCGCCTAGCTCGGTGCAGGCAGAGAGCAAGTAGACCGCGTCCGGACCAGGTGGAAGTAGAATGATCTCTCCGGAGAAGAGTGTAAGGCATGCGGCTAGCATCGTAACCCAAGGGAAACACATATGTCGCGGGAGGAAGGGGGACATACGTACGGTCAGCCCCGTAAGCAGTGAGAATGCCAACCCACCTACGGAAGGAGAAGGCATACACGGCCCATACAATGCAAAGAGCGCGCATGAATGTTCACCCACTGTAAATATTCACTCTGGGAAGGGGGCCATCGACAGAGCCCCACAATATCTACAGAAGTGCAATATGCCGCCTGGAAGGGAGTCCTGCACAAGACAAGTACAGTATACGATGTAACGCAAGCAGTCCGCCTAGAAAAGGGGGATATGCACCTGGCAGACACTGCATTCGGCAAGAGTGTAAAAGCCCGCCTAAGAAGGGGGTGATGCTCAAGACCAGTACCGACTTCAGAGAAGTAGGGCATACCATATTCCGCTGAGAAGGGGGTGATGCCCAAGACCAGTACCGACTTCAGAGAAGTAGGGCATACCATATGCCGCCCAGAAGGGGGTCATGCACATGGCCACACTGAATCCAGTAGGAAAGCAGGAAGTCCGCCTAGGGAAGGGGGACATTCACTTAATGCGATGGTATCCATGTGCTAGTGTAATAATCCACCTAACACCGTATCCCGTGAGAGTGCAACTACCCCGCCAATGAAGGGGGACATGTACGAGGCCAGCACAGCATGTACAAGGTCAGCCTTGAGTCCCGTGAGTGTGCAAAATTCCGCCTATGGAATGAGGGGAGGTCATGCACATGGCCAGCACCGCATCCAGTGAGAGGGCAAGCACCCCGCCGATGGAAGGGGGTCATGCACATGGCCAGCAACATACCGGCGAGAGAGCAACCACAGGCAGTGAGAGCGCATTATGCCGCCTAAGGAAAGGAGGCATGAACATGGCCGGCAGCAAATCCAGTGAGAGAGCATAATTTCGCCTATGGAAGGAGGTTGTGCACGTGGCCAGCACCTCCAGTGAGAGTGCAGTATTCCGCCTATGGAAGGGGGGCATGCACATGGCCGGCAGCGGATCCAGTGAGTGCAGCATTCCGCCTATGGAAGGAGGTCATGCACATGGCCGGCAGCGGATCCCGTGAGAGTGCCGAATTCCGCCTATGGAAGGAGGTCGTGTACATGGCCAGCCCGCAGCCAGGGAGAGTGCAGAAGTCCGCCTAGGAAGGGGGGGGGGGGGGGGCATGCACAAGGCCAGTACCGTAACCGGTGAGTGCGGAATTCCGCCTATAGAAAGGGGACATGCAACCGGTCGACACTGTACTCGGTGGCGGGGTGCAAGATTCCGCCCAGGGAAGGGGGCATGTACTTTAGCCAGTGCCGTGTCCGGGGAGCGCAACATGCCGCCTATGGAAGGGGGGCATGCACATGTCCAGTTCTACCGAGATCAGGCTGCAGCATCCAGCGCAGCCAACAAGAATTCCATAGCGTACAAACAAAATACGGATTCCCTTTTTTTTTAATGACACAGCCTCTGAGAGGTAGGAAGGGGCCACCATACAGGCCCATGAGGAAGGCCCGGATCTCAGAGGGCCTCCTCTATACGGGAGCCGGCCCATGGAGATGGCCGGTACCTAAGGAGTTAACTAGGATCCGGCCTGGGGGCGGCGCAGCGATCCCCTGGGGGAGGAGGAACCTCCAGGCGGGAAGAATTCGCGCCTGGGAGAAGTTCCCTCCCCCTAAATTTGCGGCGCCCGGCCGACCGGGACGTATCGGCGGTCGGCCGGGGCCTGGAGAGACCCGGAGCGGCGCGAAGGCGTCCGCATGTACATGCCGGCCGCGGGTGCCCACCCCGCGGGCCGGAAGAGTCAGGGGGCCTGGAGAAGAAGGGCCGGAATAGCGGCCTAGTAGGCCGCGAAGCCGGGGCCTAAATTTGCTGCGCCCGGCGGTCGGCCGGGGCCTGGAGAGACCCGGAGCAGCGCGAAGGCGTCCGCGTGTACATGCCGGCCACGGGTGCCCACCCCGTGGGCCGGAAGAGTCAGGGGGCCCGGAGAAGAAGGGCCGGAATCGTGGCCTAGTAGGCTGCAAAGCCAGGGCCTAAATTTGTGGCGCCCGGAGCGACGGTCGGCAGAGGTCAGGGGGTACCCGGAGCGGCGCGAAGGCGCCCGCATGTACATGCCGGCCGTGAGAGCTTATCCCACAGCTGCAAGAGTCAGGCGAACGGGAGCCCGTGAATCCCCATAGCAGGGGCAGGCAGAGGAGGGTTTGGGGTAGTTTGGCGCGGGCCTCCCGGCCCTGCCGCAGGAAAAGAGGCAGAGCGGCTATACCATGGCTGCCGCGGAGGAGCGGTGAGGTGACCCCCAAAGTCCCATGGAGGTAGAGGGCAGGAGGGGAGGGGAGCTGGGAGCATGGATTGCAGCCCTTGGACACCCCAGGAGCCAGCCTGCCCAAGTATGCCCCCTGTTATCAGCCATTTCAGGGGAGAGGATGATTGTAGGACAGGAGACACCCGAGGAGCCAGCCTGCCCGAGTATGGGGGTCAGTCACGTAGGAGACCGGGTAGGGGGGCGCGTTGGGCTGGAGAAGCCACTCTCTCACCATCAGCCGTCTTCACCCTCGGTCTGTTCCAGCAGGGTCGCCCCTTCAGCTACTGGCACTGTAGTGGCAGGACGCTGGAACAGGGACTTGGCGTGCGGGCGACCCTTACGCTGGCGGGATGCAGGGGAGCTAAGCTGCCCTGGTCCACCTTGCCTTCTGTGGGGGAGGCAGCAGTGCGGATGACCGGTACTGGCGCAGCTCGACCCTGGGAGAAACAGAGCGGTCTAGTGCGTCTCTGTTGTCCCTGAAGAGAAGAAGAAAAAATAAAATAAAAAATTATAAAGGAGAGAAAAAAAACTGTGTCTTGCCTCCTTGGACACTAAGCAAAAACTGGCAGTCTCGCTCTCCACGCTGAGGGTATAGCTGCTGGAGGAGGGGCTTAACAGTCTTCACTTAGTGTCACGCCTCCTAGGGAGCTATACCCAAGGTCTCCTGTGTCCCCCAAGGAAAAAGGGGCGAGAAAACCCCTTTACTTCACAATAAATCAAGTGTTGAGACTCTCTTCTTTTTGCCCCAGTGACAATATCTCTAGTTATGCACTTACCAGTAAGAGTTGTCATAGGAGACAATGCTCTATGAGGCGCCTGTATGTTTAAAGGGTTTCTGTGACCCAACAAAACTCTTTTTTTTTTTTTGGATAGTTAGATTCCTTATAGGGCGATATAGGAGAATATAATAGTCTTACTTACTTTCATGCGGCCGATTCTTTAGAAAACGAAGTTTTATAATATGTAAATCAGGGCTCTACCAGCAAGTAGGGCGTCTACTTGCTGGTAGCCGCAGCAGAAAACCGCCCCCTCGCCGTGTTGATTGACAGGGCCAGCCGTGATCTCCTCCTCCGGCCGGCCCTGTCAGTATTTCAAAAATCGCGCGCCTCTGGTCATTTGGCGCAGGCGCTCTGAGATGAGGAGGCTCGTCTCCTCAGAACTCCCTCAGTGCGCCTGCGCCGATGACATCACCGAAAGAGAAGACGTCATCGGCGCAGGCGCACTGAGGGAGTGCTGAGGAGACGAGCCTCCTCATCTCAGAGCGCCTGCGCCGAATGACCAGAGGCGCGCGATTTTTGAAATACTGACAGGGCCGGCCGGAGGAGGAGATCACGGCTGGCCCTGTCAATCAACACGGCGAGGGGGCGGTTTTCTGCTGCGGCTACCAGCAAGTAGACGCCCTACTTGCTGGTAGAGCCCTCATTTACATATTATAAAACTTCGTTTTCTAAAGAATCGGCCGCATGAAAGTAAGTAAGACTATTATATTCTCCTATATCGCCCTATAAGGAATCTAACTATCCAAAAAAAAAAAAAAAAAAGAGTTTTGTGGGGTGACAGAAACCCTTTAAAGAAGGATAAATAATAAAATAATTACAAAATAAAGATAAATAAATAAATAATTAAGAATATACTGATTAAAAATACAGGCGCCTCATAAGTCACTGTTTCCTATTACCACTCTTGATAAGTGCAGCACCGGAAATGATGTCATAATTTAGTAATTATTTAAGTAAGCCATTATATTTCTTGCTCCACGTCCAGAGAGAACACAACAAAGCTGCTTTTATAAGAAGTTCCCCCTTAAAAGTTTAGATTAACTTTTAGATAAAAACTATGAAAAGAGTAATACAATCACCCGTCTCTGGGGACGCTGGTGTTTTTTCACTTACCGTCAAGGGTTTGAATACCTAACCAATGGAACCATTTAAAAAGATCAGTTATGTTTCCATTACAAACAGGAACCATGATGCTAGTGTGAACAGGACTGTATTCATACAGAGCAGTTGTCACTGGTTATTGCAGCAATTTCTTTGCAAAACTTCCAGTGTGTTCTGGCACTTACCGCGTTCTCACTGGTCTCTTCTTCCTGGTTTGGTTTTGAGGCGCAGGAAATGCTGGGACATTCTCAAATCAGACAGGGGCGTAGCTATAGGGGAAGCAGGGGAAGCGGCAGCTTTGGGGCCCTGACCCAGAAGGGGCCCATCCAGGAGCAGGAGGACTAAAATATTTTGTCAGGGCCCCCTCAACAGTATTACACAATAAAATTATATACAGTGGCAGTATAGACGGATGTAACAGCTGCCGGGCCTGGTCTGAGAGAGAGATCTTTACTAGCCACAGGAATGGGGGCGACATGAAAGGAAGGGGTTTGCGAAAAAATTACTGAGGGAGGGGGGGCCCACTCAAAAATTTGCTGTGGGGCCCAGTCATTTCTAGCTACGCCACTGCACTCATTCAATCATAGGCTGAGCTGTCACCATCGCGACCAGTGATTGGCTGAGAGGTCATCTCCGGTCATTACCTGTGTGTCGCACTGAGACCAGGAAGTGATGAGTGGTACGGATGCAGCAAATGTCAGAACAGGAGTGATGGGTGAGCATTAAAGGGCATCTGTCAGTAGATTTGTGCCCTGTTACATGTGCACTTGTCAGCTTAAGACATCCTGTGTTTGTCCCATGTTCATATGTGCACGCATTGCTGAGAAAAAAATTTATATATGCAAAAAAAAAAATTATATATGCAAAGGAGCCTCTAGGAGCAACGGGGGCGTTGTCATTACACCTAGAGGCTCTGCTCTCTTTGCAACTGCCGAGACCTCTGCACTTTGACAGGGCCAGGCAGTATAAAAGTCATCACGTCTTGTCCTGTTAAGCAAAGTGCAGAGGGTGCGGCAGTTGCAGAGAGCAGAGCCCCTAGGTGTAATGGCGACGCCCCCGTTGCTCCTAGAGGCTCATTTGCATATATTAAAACATCATTTTTCTCAGCAATGCGGGCACATATGAACATGGGACCAACACAGGTGCCTTCAGCTGCCAAGTGAACATGTAACAGGTCAGCCAGTGTCATGGGTACAAATTGGCTGACAGATGCCCTTTAAATGTTTTAAACGACACTGAGCTATTTATACTAAACATTCTGCCCACTGGACAAACCCTTTAAACTATAGCATATCTACCTGAACATCGGGTGATTTCATCATCAGGGTTTTAAGTGGGTTATAGAAATTTGAAGGCAGCACGTAGTCTTCTGTATAACAGATGCTTAGCCTCAGCGATCCCAGATCATCATACTTTGATGATTTGCTGCCATTGTCCTTGGGCTGGAGCAGATACCTGCAGAAGGAAAGTAAAAGAAGCAAGGGGGTTATGAAGGCAAGTTTCTCCAAATCTAGGGCTGCCGGCTAAACTCACCCAATGCCTTGTGTGGAAGGACTCCAGTGCTCCAACAGTCTCATTTTTGCATTTAGAAACACCCGCTCTTTAGTCTTGCAATGAGATGTCTATCTCCTCATTCTATACAATTAGGCTGAGAATAAAAAGTGTTGGTAGTTTCAAAAATCATGGCCAAGGGTACTTTCACACTAGCGGCAGGGGAGTCCGACAGGCTGTTCCGGTGGGTGAACAGCCTGTCGGATGCGTCCTGCCGCTAGTTCACGTGTGCCCCCGGACTGCCGCTCCGTCTCCATTGACTATAATGGGGTCGGGGGTGGAGTTCCGGCGGCAGCACGGCAGGGCATGGCGAGAGGCAGCCGGACTAAAAGTACTGCATGCAGTACTTTTAGTCCGGCTGCCTCTCGCCGTGCGCCTTCACCAGAATTCCACCCCTGCCCCCATTATAGTCAATGGGGACGGAGCGGCAGTCCGGGGGCACACGTGAACTAGTGGCAGGACGGATCCGACAGGCTGTTCACCCGCCGGAACAGCCTGCCGGACTCCCCTGCCGCTAGTGTGAAACTAGCCTAAGGATCTCATGGACATCGGTATGATCCTTGAAGCTCTTCTTGGGTAGAAAAACCTTCCCTGCAAGAAGTAGCGCTGCTGCCCAGAACACAGCTCTCAGATGAACAATTACAAGGCAAAACTAGCCCACATTTACTAATGAGCACACCCAGATTCTGGTAGACATTGCACCAAAATGTGGCACAATAAGCACATCTAGGTTTTGAGAAATCTGTGCCTTGCCTGGGTATGGCATCAGGACCTATGGCCCAATATGCAAAATTTTATGGCCTGCTCCCTCTGTCACGGCTTGCGCCATTGCCTGCGGAATGTAAAGGGTTAAACAGCCTGGATCGGCACTCCTGTTAGAGCAGGAGCACGGCTTTCATGTAAAAAAGTGGCGGCCAAGCCTAAGGCCCTTTAATGCCGTAAAAAGGCATATGGGTGGTCACTAAGGGGTTAATATCTGATTTGTGAGGATCAGACACTGACACACCCACCGATCAGCTGCTCACTACAGCCTCCTTTACTGGAACTAGTTCTGTGAATGAAACAGGAAGAACAGCTCCATTCAAAGTGTAGTGGTCATGCTGGGTACTACAGCTCATATTCCATCCACTTCAATTGGAGATGAAGTGCAGTAATCCAGGTTTTGGTCCGGCACCGGTTTTAGTCCGGACGATTCTCGGCATATTTGCTGGATTGTGGACGGATCTCCGCCGGTCCCCATTATAGTTAATGGGGCCAGAGGGCAACCGTTTCTGGCAAAGACACTAACGTTAGTGTGAAACTAGCCTAAAACTGGTGCAGGTCTTACCTTACACCATCTTTAGGATTAGCAAATCTGGTGCAGGTCTAGACAGCCTGCTTAAGCTTACCTGATCTATAGGATTGGTTAACCTGGTGCAAGTCTAGACGGCTGCCTAAATTACACCATCTATAGGATTAGTAAACCCTGGTGCAGGTCTAGACAGCCTGCCTAAGCTTACACCATCTATAGCAGGTATGCCTAACCTGCGGCACTCCAGCTGTTGCAAAACTACAACTCCCAGCATGCCCGGACAGCCTACAGCTATCAGGGCACGTTGGGAGTTATAGTTTTGCAATAGCTGGAGGGCCGCAGTTTGGGCATCCCTGATCTATATGATTAGGAAATCTGGTGCAGGTCTAGACAGCCTGCTTAACCTTACACCATCTATAGGATTATTAAATTTGGTGCAGGTCTAGACAGACTGCCTAAAGTTACACCATCTATAGGATTAGTAAATCTGGTGCAGGTCTAGACAGCCTGCCTAACCTTACACCATCTATAGTATTAGTAAATCTGGTGCAGGTCTAGACAGCATGCCTAACCTTACACCATCTATAGTATTAGTAAATCTGGTGCAGGTCTAGACAGCCTGCCTAACCTTACACCATCTATAGTATTAGTAAATCTGGTGCAGGTCTAGACAGCCTGCCTAACCTTACACCATCTATAGTATTAGTAAATCTGGTGCAGGTCTAGACAGCCTGCCTAACCTTACACCATCTATAGTATTAGTAAATCTGGTGCAGGTCTAGACAGCCTCCCTAACCTTACACCATCTATAGTATTAGTAAATCTGGTACAGGTCTAGACAGACTGCCTAAAGTTACACCATCTATAGTATTAGTAAATCTGGTGCAGGTCTATTCAGAGTGCCTAAAGTTACACCATCTATAGGATTAGTAAATCTGGTGCAGGTCTATTCAGAGTGCCTAACCTTACACCATCTATAGGATTAGTAAATCTGGTGCAGGTCTAGACAGCCTCCCTAACCTTACACCATCTATAGTATTAGTAAATCTGGTGCAGGTCTATTCAGAGTGCCTAAAGTTACACCATCTATAGTTACATAGTTACATAGTTAATACGGTTGAAAAAAATACATAAGTCCATCAAGTTCAACCGTGGGATAGGAGGGGACGTGAATCCCAGAAGGAAGTGAGATCAGATTTCTTTCATAATCATTAATGTCATTTACTTTTAAGAATTCACCCAACCCCTTTTTAAAACTGTCCACTGTGCCTGCTGTGACCACGCCCTGAGGAAGTCTATTCCACAGATTCACAGATCTTACAGTAAAGACGTTTTGACGCTTCTGGAGACTGAACTTTTTCTTCTCCAGTCGGAGGCAGTGCCCCCTTGTCTTTTGACGGCATTTGACATGGAACAGTTTTTCACCGTATTCTTTGTATGGCCCATTTATATATTTGTATAGGTTAATCATGTCCCCCCTTAGATGTCTCTTCTCAAGACTAAAATTCAATTATTTTAATCTTTCTTCATAACTAAGACCCTCTATGCCCCTTATCAGTTTAGTCGCTCTCCTCTGTACTTTTCCAGCTGCAGAGCTTCCTTTCTACGGACTGGTGCCCAGAACTGAACTGCATATTCCAGATGAGGCAGTTAATAGTATTAATAAATCTGGTGCAGGTCTAGACAGACCCTCTAAGGTTACACCATCTAAAGGATTAGTAAATATGGTGCATGTCTAGACAGACTGCCTAAGGTTACATCATGTATAGGATTAGTATACCTGCGCCACTGTCTTTTTTAAATGTCCACATTATCTACATTACCCACATTAAATGGGTAGGTTTAAAACAACATTTATCACCACAATCACCGGGGTCCCATGCCCCCATTTGAATGGTGTGGTCAGGAATGCACACCACTGCTCCACTTTATCTCCACGGGACTCACTGAAATAACTGTGTACCTATCCTATGGGTAGGGGATACATGTTTTTTATTGGCCAATGCCTTTAATCTGCTGTGCAGCCTTTAAAAAAAATATATATATATTTGACTCTTCATTCACACTGGGCAATCATCATTACAAACGTCTGAACAGGACACAAGCAGCAGACAAAAAGTACCAGCACAGCAGTACACAGAACTGATATACATGAAAAGAGAAGTTCAATTAACCTGAGACATCCAAAGTACACACGATCCCACTCCATTTTCTGTTACTGGCCATTTCTCTCACTGCTGCCCTGCATCTGGGGGCGCTAGTGTTACCCATCAAAGACATCTCTATTCACTCAAGTTATGCTGCTGTTGCAAAGGCAACAAAACACACTGGAATATATAAGGGTTATGGGTAGGGAAACTTTAAACTGCGGGGCAGATTCTGGACATGGCTTCCCTTAGTCTAATTACAGGCACTGTTATTTTCTTGCACTAGGGTATAATAGGGACTATGGACATGTCCCCCTGGCATCTGCTTGTCTCAGCTTAATTATACATCGCCAGCCCTCTCGAGTACACAAGAGGTATGGTAGGAATACTAAATTTTTTACTAATCATTGGCATTAGCATAGACAATGTTGTCTACTGTAGGGCCTCATGCACACAAACGTATTTTCATTTCAGGACGGATCAGTTTTCTCTGACACAACAGAAAACAGATCCGTCCCCCATTGACTTTCAATGGTGTTCATGACGGATCCGTCATGGCTATATAAGACATAATAGAACCGGATCCGTTCATGACGAATGCATGCGGTTGTATTATTGTAATGGAAGCGTTTTTGCAGATCCATGACGGATCTGCAAAAAACGCAAGTGTGAAAGTAGCCTTAGGCGAGTGGCCATTTGGTGTGTCACCATCAGCTCTGTATAGGGGTCCTGCCCATAGTGCTCGCCTCTACTCTCTCCTTAAGTACCTAAAAGGTTCTATTTAAGCAGACATACGAGTGGTGCTATGAGCAAATTATATTTTATCCCCTTTGCATTCGATTTTACAACCATTAGATCGCATTTGGCTGCATTTGCAGTGTATATCTGGTAGACCAAGGGTGCACAACCTTTTCTGGTTGGGGGCCATATTGTCAGACTGAAGGAATCCCAAGGGCCGAAAATAAAAAAGTTAAAGGGGTATGACCAACTGAAATACTGTATACAGTATATACCATAAATGTCTGGTTACTCCTCCAGGGTGCCCATCTAATGGGAGAATACTTGAAAAATGCAAGTGAGCAGCCACAAGACATAGACATACATGACTGTCACTAGATGGTTGGGGCCGCACAGAATGATATCGAGGGTCGCATGTGGCCCCCGGGCCACAGGTTGGACACCCTGCTCTAGACGTTAGAGATACCCACAGGCACCCATACACTCGATGGAGGCCAAAAGAATGTCCTTTTCGATTCACGTAAGCTCCACCTTTAGATATTCGGGTAATTGCCTCGTAAATGGTGGAGACAATGTCGCAATGACAGTTGATAAAGGCTACATTTTTGTGATAATGAATGAACGGCAGCCACAGGGAACGTGATTTCCAGTCGCTGCCACGATCTCTTACATACAAAGCCTTTAAGATGGTACAAAGCAGGTAGCGCTCATGAATGATATGATGGAAGATATTTACCAGGCCTGGTGGGACGAGTCGCTCCTCAGTACTCTCACTGGAATTCTTATCTCTCCAAGAAACACATCCTGAGCAAGATTTCCATTGTTCCACAGGTCAACTCTAGAAAAGTAATAGGTACATTACAGTAAAGGACAAAACCTCAAAAGGAATTTTAGGACTGCGAGCCATGTAGCGCTCACACTTTATAAAGTACCCCCTGCATCAATTTACTCCCCCGAGCAGTGATGTCAAGGAATGCTGCAGCTGTGGGACGGTTGGTGTATGGTTGTCCATTTGGAAGGAGGGAGCACTGGGTTCTAGATTTCTAGTGAGAGGAAGTTGATCCAGGGAGATATTCTGATGGCCAAATTTTAAGTCAGAACAGATTTTTTCCCCCCACTAATTGGCATCCACTGTACAGAAGTTTAGCCTTCCTCTGGATCAACACTGTGGGATTATAGGTTGGGACTGACAGACCTATAACTTTATTATCCTCATTCATACAGACCATACGGACATATTCTACGTATGCAATCAAACAAGGCATATCTTTCTGGATGTGGCCCTTAAAGACTATTGACACCTTTGGGGCATTTGTTTATGATTGCATTTGACTCATTTTGGCCTAAAAATATTTTTTTTCAATTGGTCTTTATTGAAAATGTTTAGCCGTTTTTGAGGTACAAGGGTTAAATTTTTTTTGTCTGTTTGCAGAGTATCACTTCACTGATGGCTCATGTAATGCCTCATCTTTGATCGCCTGACCTCATAAACATTCATTATAACTAAAGTATCATCAAACTGATAAGAATATGGCTTAAAGCGAATGAGTCATCAGAAAATGACTGTTTTAATCACATTTTTTTTGTGTAACTTTTCTTTAAGAATTATTGATGGTTTTTTTCAATTTAATTTTCTGGGATGTAAAAAAATGAGACAAAGATGAATCATTTCAGAACTTTTTCTAGATTTAATGTGACCTATAAACTGTACAACTCAATTGAAAAGCAAACTGAAATATTTTAGGTAGAGGGAAGAAAAAAATATAAAATAAAATCAGCATGGCACATTTTGACTTGGCAAGATTTGCCCACTCTTCTTGGCAAAAACACTCCAAATCTGTCAGATTGCGAGGGCATCTCCTGTGCACAGCCCTCTTCAGATCACCCCACAGATTTTCAATCGGATTCAGGTCTGGGCTCTGGCTGGGCCATTCCAAAACTTTAATCTTCTTCTGGTGAAGCCATTCCTTTGTTGATTTGGATGTATGCTTTGGGTCGTTGTCATGCTGAAAGATGAAAATCCTGAAGGTTTTGTGCCAATATTGACTGGTATTTGGAACTGTTCATAATTCCCTCTAGCTTAACTAAGGCACCAGTTCCAGGTGGTGTTCTTTTGGTGATGTGCAGTGTCGTTTTTGCGCCAAACATATCTTTTGGAATTATGGACAAAAAGTTTAACCTTGGTTTCATCATTCACCATAACACCTTTTCCCACATGCTTTTGGGAGACTTCAGATGTGTTTTTGCAAAATGTAGCCTGGCTTGGATGTTTTTCTTTGTAAGAAAAGGCTTTCGTCTTGCCACTCTACCCCATATCCCAGACATATGAAGAATACGGGAGATTGTTGTCACATGTACCACACAGCCAGGACTTGCTAGTTATTCCTGCAGCTCCTTTAATGTTGCCGTAGGCCTCTTGGTAGCCTCCCAGACCAGTTGTCTTCTCGTCTTTTAATCAATTTTGGAAGGACGTTCAGTTCTTGGTAATAAGGCTAAATACTCCAGCGTTTTTGATGCAAAAGAATATGTATTTATTGGATAGTGCGGCTGTATAATACATGTGACGTTTCGGCCACACTGGCCTTCATCAAACTGGTGCCGCTTGGTAGATGGATGTCCTGGGCGCCTTTTCCCTCAGTGCTGTTGCACTCTTTCCTGCACACCTATTTCCCAGGACATCCATCTACCAAGCGGCACCAGTTTGATGAAGGCCAGAGTGTGGCCGAAACGTCACATGTATTATACAGCCGCACTATCCAATAAATACCTATTTTTTTGCATAAACGCTGGAGTATTTATCATTACTTTAAGACAGGGTGGGAACCCGACTTCCAGCAGCAAGCAGACGGCAGAGTGCCACAAAGTTTTATTAATATATACAGTTTTTGGTAATGTCACTGTTGTGCCATAATTTCTCCACTTGATGATGACTGTCTTCTCTGTGTTCCATGGTATATCTAATGCCTTGGAAATGCTTTTGTACCCTTCTCCTGACTGAAGCCTTTTAACAATGAGATCCCTCTGATGCTTTGGAAGCTCTCTGTGGACCATGGCTTTTGCTGTGGGATGAGACTAAGAAAATTTCAGGAAAGACCAACTAGAGCAGCTGAACTTTATTTGGGGTTAATCAGAAGCACTTTAAATGATGGCAGGTGTATGCTGACTCCTATTTAACATGATTTTAAATGTGATTGCTTAATTCTGACCACAGCTACATCCCGAGTTATAGGACTTATGCAACCACATTATTTTAGTTTTTGTTTTCTTCCCTCCACCTAAAAGATTTCAGCTTGTTTTTCAATTGAGTGGTACAGTCTATAGGTCACATTAAAGGTGGAAAAATTTCTGAAATTATTTATCTTTGTCTCATTTTTTACAGCACAGAAATCTGACATTTTAACAGGGGTGTGTAGACTTTTTATATCCACCGTGTATGTGTGTGTGTGTGTGTGTGTGTGTGTATGTGTATGTGTATATATATATATACATACACACACACACACACACACACATATACATATAGTACAGTCCACACACCTTCTCATTCAAAGAGTTTTCTTTATTTTCATGACTATGAAGGCATCAAAACTATGAATTAACACATGTGGAATTATATACATAACAAGCAAGTGTGAAACAACTGAAAATATGTCATATTCTAGGTTCTTCAAAGTAGCCACCTTTTGCTTTGATTACTGCTTTGCACACTCTTGGCTTTCTCTTGATGAGCTTCAAGAGGTAGTCCCCTGAAATGGTCTTCCAACAGTCTTGAAGGAGTTCCCAGAGATGCTTAGCACTTGTTGGCCCTTTTGCCTTCACTCTGCGGTCCAGCTCACCACAAACCATCTCGATTGGGTTCAGGTCCAATGACTGTGGAGGCCAGGTCATCTGGCGCAGCACCCCATCACTCTCCTTCATGGTCAAAATAGCCCTTACTTTCAAAGTTTTCCCAATTTTTCGGCTGACTGACTGACCTTCATTTCTTAAAGTAATGATGGCCACTCGTTTTTCTTTACTTAGCTGCTTTTTTCTTGCCATAATACACATTCTAACAGTCTATTCAGTAGGACTATCAGCTGTGTATCCACCTGACTTCTCCTCAACGCCACTGATGGTCCCAACCCCATTTATAAGGCAAGAAATCCCACTTATTAAACCTGACGGGGCACACCTGTGAAGTGAAAACCATTTCAGGGGACTACCTCTTGAAGCTCATCAAGAGAAGGCCAAGAGTGTGCAAAGCAGTAATCAAAGCAATAGGTGGCTACTTTGAAGAACCTAGAATATGACTTTTTTTTATTTTATATATATATATAGATATATATATATATATATATATAAAATCCTGCAGTTTTTGCACTGGCCACTAAGCCTAATAGGCAGCACTTCTAGGTCTCTACAGACCACTTTAATGCAGTTATCTGCTTATCTATACACAGAGGTGATATCATTACAGGCAGGATTAGAATGGCAGATAAGACAGGATGCACCATTCACAGGTGATTGTCACATCTCATCTCTTCCCTTGTACAATGACCTCTGCACAGGCCACAGAGCTGCCTAGAAAAGTCTCCCATAGAAGTCAATGAGGTCACCTCTTGACTATTGTGTCTATGGCCCATGGGGCTGCCGTAAAGCAATTTTCTTAATGCTTTCTAAATGCTGTTAAAACAGCTCAGGCAAGATGGCCGCCTCCATAATCATGTTCAGGAAGTAGAAATAAATTTGCAATCAGAAAATAAAAACAGATTAGAAAAAAAGGAGATGTGTTACTATCTGGTTTTAACTGGTCCGAAAACATTTTTGGTGACACATTTCCTTTAAATGATAAAGTCAGGAGATCAAAATAAGGCTTCACATGAGCAAAGAAGTGATACAAACAGATAGATTTTTTCTTATTAATAATAAATAATAATATTTATTTATATAGTGCCACCATATTCCGTAGCGCTTTACAAATTCATAGGGTTCATGTACAAAACAAAAGTAACTGGCTAATATACAACTGAAACACTAGGAGTCAGGGCCCTGCTCGCAAGAGCTTACAATCTATGAGGAATTGGGGTGACACATAAGGCAGTTGATTGTGATAAGTAGGATTCGAGCCATTATTGAACTGACAGGAGTGGTGCCGGCTGATCTGCTTCCGGTTTGGGACTGTTAGAGGATCGAGTTTAGGCCAGAGGAGTTGGTGGGGGAAAGGTTTAGTCGGGGAACAGTCAGTTTAGGAAGCTTGATAAGCCTGCCTGAAAAGATGTGTTTTTAAGGCACGTTTGAAGGTGGCGAAGTTGTGGATTGACCTGATATTCCGGGCAGAGTATTCCAGAGAGTAGGCGCAGCTCGAGAAAAGTCTTGAGGACGGGAGTGAGAGGTACGAATTATGGAGGATAATAATCTTAGTTCGCTAACAGAACGGAGAGAACGAGTAGGGTGGTAGATGGAGATGAGGGAGGAGATGTATGGAGGTGCAGCACTGTGGAGAGCTTTGTGGGTGACAAGTTTGAACTGTGTTCTGTGGTGGATGGGCAACCAGTGAAGTGACTGGCACAGGCTAGTGGCATCAGTCTAACGGGTGGATAGATAGATGAGCCTGGCTGCAGCATTTAGGACAGACTGAAGGGGGAGAGTTTAGTGAGAGGGAGACCGATTAGTAATGCGTTGCAGTAGTCAAGACGAGAATAAATCAAGGCAACAACAAGAGTTTTTGCCGTTTCCACCGTAAGAAAAGGGCGGATTCTGGCGATATTCTTGAGGTGCAGACGACAAGAGCGTGTAAGTGATTGAATATAGAGAACGAAGGAAAGATCAGAGTCAAATGTGGCCCCAAGACAGCGGGCATGTTACACAGGAGTTATGATAGTGCTGCAGACCGGAATTGAAATATCAAGTTTAGGTGGGTTAGTAGATTGGGGAAAGACAAGAAGTTTCGTTTTTGAGAGGTTCAGTTTTAGATACAGAGAGGACATGATGTTAGAGACAGCTGCCAGACAATTACTGGTGTTTTGGAGTAAAACAGGGGTGATGTCAGGGGATGAAGTGTATAGTTGGGTGTCGTCAGCATAGGTACCGAAAGCCAAATCTACCGATAGTCTGTCCGATAGGGGCTGTATAGAGGGAGAAGAGTAGAGGACCTAGTACTGAGCCCTGAGGAACGCCAACATCAATAGGAAGAGGAGAAGAAGAAGAGCCGGCGAATAATACACTAAAGGAGCGGCCAAAGAGATAGGAAGAAAACCAAGAGAGAGCAGTGTCCTTAAAGGGACACTGACAGGGCCAAAAAGCATATTAAGGTATATATATGACCGTACAGGTCTTATAAAAGTGTATAAGAATCATGTAAGTATCCCCCCTGTCCACCTTATAACTACAGTAATGTGAAGTTTTATAACCTGCTGGAATCGGGTTCAATTTGCCCAAGGGGCGGTGCTTCACCTCCACTTCTGCCCAGCCAGCCTCGCCACAACTGCCGTTTGAAGCGCCGCCCAGCTCATCAATATTCACTTCGCTGGGCGGCTACTAGTGTCCCCGGCTATCTTCAGCGCATGCGCCCGGCACCCTCACTGGCCGGGATCGCATCGCGCCTGCGCACAGTCCCATTCTCAGAGGCTGCCTCTGAGAATGAGACTGTGCGCAGGCGCGATGCGATCCCGGCCAGTGAGGGTGCCGGGCGCATGCGCTGAAGATAGCCGGGGACACTAGTAGCCGCCCAGCGAAGTGAATATTGATGAGCTGGGCGGCGCTTCAAACGGCAGTTGTGGCGAGGCTGGCTGGGCAGAAGTGGAGGTGAAGCACCGCCCCTTGGGCAGATTGAACCCGATTCCAGCAGGTTATAAAACTTCACATTACTGTAGTTATAAGGTGGACAGGGGGGATACTTACATGATTCTTATACACTTTATAAGACCTGTACGGTCATATATATACCTTAATATGCTTTTTGGCCCTGTCAGTGTCCCTTTAAGGCCAATTGAGTGGAGCATGGTGAGGAGGAGTTTGTGGTTTACGGTATCAAACGCTGCAGAGAGATCCAGAAGAATCAGTAGAGAATAATCATCATTTCTCTTTGCTGTCAGGAGATCGTTAGACACTTTAGTAAGGGCAGTTTCTGTAGAGTAAAAAGTGTGAAAGGCAGATTGTAAGGCCCCTTTCACACGAGCGAGTATTCCGCGCGGATGCGATGCGGGAGGTGAACGCATTGCACCCGCACTGAATACCGACCCATTCATTTCTATGGGGCTGTGCACACGAGCGGTGATTTTCACGCATCACTTTTGCGTCGCGTTAAAATCGCAGTATGCTCCTCTTTGTGTGTTTTTCACGTAACGCAGGCCCCATAGAAATGAATGGGGTTGCGTGAAAATCGCAAGCATCCGCAAGCAAGTGCGGATGCAGTGCGATTTTCACTCACGGTTGCTAGGAGACGATCGGGATGGAGACCCGATCATTATTATTTTCCCTTATAACATGGTTATAAGGGAAAATAATAGCATTCTGAATACAGAATGCATAGTAAAACAGCGCTGGAGGGGTTAAAAAAAAAAAAAAAAATCATTTAACTCACCTTAGTCCACTTGATCGCGGCCTGGCATCTCCGTCTGTCTCTTTTACTGTATAGGACCTGTGGTGAGCATTAACTATAGTTCAAGGACCTGGGATGACGTCACTCCGGTCATCACATGGTACGTCACATGATCTTTTACCATGGTGATTCACCATGGTAAAAGATCATGTGACGTACCATGTGATGACCAGAGTGAGGTCATCCCAGGTCCTTGAACTATAGTTAATGCTCACCACAGGTCCTATACAGTAAAAGAGACAGACGGAGATGCTGGCTACGCGAGCAAGTGGATTAAGGTGAGTTAAATGATTTTTTTATTTTTTTTTAACCCCTCCAGCGCTGTTTTACTATGCATTCTGTATTCAGAATGCTATTATTTCCCCTTATAACCATGTTATAAGGGAAAATAATACTATTTACAGAACACCGATCCCAAGCCCGAAAAAATGTGCGGGTGCGTTGTGTTCCCGCAACGCACCCGCACATTTTCCCGCAACGCCCGTGTGAAAGAGGCCTAAGGGGTCAAAAAGAGTTTTCAGAGAGATAGCTTATTAGGCTTATTAACCCTCATATCTCAAATATGGATGAATATTTTTAGTAAAGACCAAATGAAAAAAATGTTTTTTGCCTAAAATGCAATGATAAAAAAATTTCCCCGATGGTGTCCATATCCTTTAAGATGAGCACTTGGGGTAAAAACTTGAACCGGTAGATCACAAAAGTATGTCATCTACATGTGCTCCTTTAATTGATAAAGTATACAACTTCTTTAAAGTAAATTTCCACCTTTAAATATTATTTGGCTTTAAAGGTCCAAAATTCTGTTCTGATTTAAGTGCTTAAAGGGGTTGTCCCACAAAAAATATTACCGTTTTCAAACCAAAACCTGGAGCTGAATACTTTTGTACTTAAAACATTTATTATAGCTATATTTAATGAAATCTCTCTGTATAGCACCGCCTGCCCTTTTTCTAATTTCTCTGTTCTGCTCACTAAGATGGAAGCACATGCTTATTTCCATCCTTCACCTGCCACTAGCTGCAGCAGAAAGAACATGCCCCCTGAGCCGACAGCTTAAAATAAGGGCTCATTCACACGACCGTGGTTTGGTTCCGCATCCGAGCCGCATTTTTTGCGGCTCGAGCGCGAACCCATTCACTTCAATGGGGCCGCAAAAGATGCGGATAGCACTCTGTGCTGTCCGCATCCGTTGCTCCATTCCGTGGCCGTCCGTTTTGCGGACAAGAATAGGCATTTCTATAAAGGGCCGCCCGTTAGGCAAATTGAGAAAGGCACACGGGCGGCATCTGTGTTTTGCGGTCCGCAAAACACGGCACGTTCGTGTGAACAAGCCCTAAATCTAGCAAAACAACTGGAGCAATGAATGCGGAGAGCTCTGGATCCATGTGGGGCACAGGCTTGCCTGCGGACACCACTAGGGGGTAGCTCAGGAGCTTACTGCATACAGACTTATTATTAAGTTCAATGTATAACAGTATGGAGACAGCTCTTACGCTCCCCTCTAGTGGTGGCTGCAGGTAGCGAGAATATTTAAATCTGTCTCTCTGCAGGACGTTTGGAGTACTGTATGAAAAAAAGCTCTGGATGCCATCAAGATAATACTTTAAAAAAAATAGCACATTAAATTAGCATTTTAAACCTACTTAGATATTTAAAACATAGAATAAATTAGTATTCGAGGGTGATCATTCACTTTAAATGGAATTCCTAGTAAAAACAGGAATTTCCTATTGCAAATATTAATTCGGGAGTCTCACAATCTCCCTAAAAAAAATAGAATTTTGCCCTGCTGTTTAGGATGGAGCAGCCTGAAAGTATTAGCAACACAGCTTGTGGTTCATGTTTGATACATCCAGATATCCAAAAGAATGTGGTGATCTACATATGTCACCCACATGCAGATGGAGTGCTGGCATAGCCCCATGGTACACACACGGGGGGGCGGAGATGGCTGTCATTCATATGTTTAATTTTAATGCTCTTCTGCAGTGGTTATGGACCAGCAGGTCACCTAATGTTCACCACACAACAGAAAGCAATACATAAAAAGCATCATTATTTAATTATAAGAAAACAGTCATCATCTAGGAAGGTTATTACCATCTTTAGATATGTCACCCCTTTATGACTGGTTGGGGTCCAAACCTCTGGGACGCCCACCGATGCCAAGAATGAAGGAGATGCATTGCTGCACCGGGGAAACAATCCTGGGCGGGTGGCAGCGGATATCTTCTCTGACACCATGAGCCACTGGCAGTATCACATCACCATGTGGCTCGGGTACATAGATGACATTTTCGTGTTGTGGTTTGGCTCGCAGGATGACAGTTCGTAGCTGAAATTAATCTAGGGCTAAAATTCAGAAGCGAGTCTGATGCACACCAACTGGTGTTATTAGATGTACTCATTAAAGGGCATCCGTAGGTAGATTTGTACCTATGACACTGGTTGACCTGTTACATGTGCACTTGGCAGCTGAAGACATCTGTGTTGGTCCCATGTTCAGATGTGCCCGCATTGCTGAGAAAAATGATGTTTTAATATGTGCAAATGGGCCTCTAGGAGCAATGGGGGCGTTGTCATTACACCTAGAGGCTCTGCTTTCTCTGCAAAAGTCGTGCCCTCTGCACTTTGATTGAGAGGGCCAGGCAGTGAAAATGTCATCACGCATGGTCCTGTCAAAGTGCAGGGGGGGGCAGCAGTTGCAGAGAGAGCAGAGCTTCTATATGTAATGACAATTCCCTCGTTGCCCCTAGAAGCTCATTTGCATATATTAAAACATAATTTTTCTTAGCAATACGGGCACATCTGAATATGGGACCAACACAGATGCCTTCAGCTGCCAAACAGTCTTTTTCATAGGTACAAATCTGCTGACAGATGCCCTTTAAGAGAGGCCGAGATGGAATAATGGAGACAGAAGTCTTCTGCAAAAGCACTGTGACAAATAGTCTCCTTAAACGAGATAGTGGCCATCCCTATAACCTCAAGGAGGGAATACTCAAAGAGCATCTGCATTCAGCTAATGATCTAACACATTGCTTTTTAGCGAGGGCATATCCAGATTGTATCCTGAAAGGAGGCTTTACGGAGGTTCTTGGACGTAGCTCACTGACTTCAGACACCCACCTAAAATTAGGAAAGGCTTTAACGTGCAGGGCATCATAGCACAGGATCTAGGGGTCGCCCTTTTCAGGGCGAGTGCTCCATCGATTAACCGGCATAGATTTTAGCTCCATATGCTTTTCCAGCCAGTTCACAAGGCATTATAGGAGCCCTCTATAGGCCCCCCGATCCGATCCCACAGAACAATACAATAGTTCATCCCACTGAATGCAGACAACTACCTGGCTCTGAAGAGTGCCAAACTTTTTATTAATTATAACTCCTAATAAACGGGTCATCCCATCCTTAAAATGCCCAAACCCCCTCACTTCCCGGCAGCCGCGTAGCTTCTGACGTTCCCACAGCCGCCGCTACATCTCCCCGTTGCCCGGATGATGGGGGGTGCAGCCAATAGCAGGCCATGACGGGGACGAGCCTCCCTAGCATTGTTGGGAGGATACGGAGGCTCGTTCCCATTCGCGGCCTGCTATTGGCTGCTCCCCCCGTCACCGGACATTTTCATTCGCACGGCGGCCGTGTGGGCGTCAAAAGCGGGTGACGGGGAACGAGGCAAGTACAATGTGTGTGAGGGGCTCAGTCATATGGGGGGGGGGGGGCATTTTAGGGGTTGGATAACCCCTTTAATGTAGGAAACTAAATTACAATATCATCTAGTACATGACAATCTCTTTCTAACAAAGCAGGAACCAGCCCTGTACCTCACATGGATCCAGAGATCTCCTCATTTGTTATTTTCTTCGGGCTGGCTGCTTAAGGGGGCATGTCCTTTCTACGGCAGCTGTGTCAGTTGAAGGATGGAACTAAGCATGCGTTTCCATCTCAGCAAGCAGGACAGAGAAATTAGAAAAAGAGCAAACAGCAGGTGGCGCTATACATATACATTTTATTAAATAACTCACTGGCTATACTACATTTTTTATTACATGCATTTACAAAAGTATTCAGATCCAGGTGCTGGTTTGAAAAATGTAGAATATTTTTCGTTGGACAACCCCTTTAAATAAAATGTATGTTTCAGTTAACATGACAACACCCTCGTTTATTTGGACAATCCTGCAGGTCTGAGTCAGTGCTGCGGCCCCTTCATTCTTAGGATCCGTGGGGGTCCTAGAGGTCAGACCACCACGATCTCATGTCTCATCCTAGCGCTATGCCATCACTTTATGAGACCGGAATATCCCTTTAATTCTCCCTATAAATCATATGTATCTGTTGGTACACAGCCTAGCTCTCTGTAAGTAGAGAGCATGCTGACTTCCAGTGAAATAAAAGCGCAGTATAGAGAAAACACTGATGAGTAATGCACACAGGAAATCAAGCTCTTGCAAGGTACTGCTAATGAAGCAAAGCAACCGAGTGTGAAGGTCTTGTTTGGTGGAAATTAGCATGTGAAACAAAGGCTGCGTGTGACATGCGCCCACGCATCCCTCCGAAAAGCAGTTGCTCAATAGAAGAAGTGGAGCCTGTGATCAGGTTACAAAGCAGTTTCTGCTCTGAAAACTGACTGGCAATAATATTCAGTCAAAACAGCCTTATCATGTACTGCCGGCTAGTCAAATATCCCAACGAGCAGGAACTGAGAATCTGGAAAAGATGATCTAGTGTGAGGATACGCATCGGAAGCTCTGCTTGGCAGGAGAACAATAAAACACAGAATGACAACGTTATACACACAAAACACATGCATTACCGCTACTAAACAGTTAAATGTAAAACCGCAGAAGGGAACAAACAGGCCCTGGGCTTAGGCTCAATTTACATGCGTACTGTTGACCTACAGGCTAAAAAAGTCTCCCGATATTTGGGTATTGAAAAGCATAGTTTAGTGCACTCTTCAATGCAACTGTATGCAAAAAATACACACAGAGTCTGTCAGCAGTTCTGTTGATGCAAAACTGCTGACAGACATAAGTTGGGGGGGGGGGGGTCATACAAACCTCTGTCAATGCTTTTAATCAATGGGGTACTGTAAAAATGAGCTTTAAATGCTCGGGGGCGGCCCACGGGCTTCAGGCTCAGTGTATGAGCCGCTCCACATCCCCTCCCCCCTGCTGTCAGTGACGATTGTAGTGATTACCTGGGAGGATGTTACCACCAAGGGGCCTCTGTAACGGCTCATACATGGAGCCTGAAGCCCTGCAGCCTGCTGACTCTCCCCTCCCTGCACTTGCAGGAGAGTCACCTGCGACAATCAAGGTTGATTTTCACATCATTCCATTGATTAAAAGCAAAAACAGTGGTATATATCACCTCCTGCCCCCAGCCACTGCCTAGGTCTCTGTCAGTGGTGTCCACACCCGGCATAGGCAGCTGAACAGGCATACAGTTGAACACACCTAACTATGTATTCGGTGGAATAGATTCAAAATGTTTTTAAAACAATCCGTTTTTCTTATATTTCTTTAAAAACAAATAAAAAGAAAAAGAATAAAAAAAACTTCTAGGACATGACTTTTAAAGAGTTATTCTCATCACATACATTGGTGGCATATCCCTAGGATATGCCACCAAAGTCAAATAGATGCAGTTCCAACCTCTGCGACTCAATCCTTTCTCCAGAACAGGCCCCCCCAAAGTGAAGGAGGTGCTCCCCCGCAGATGTTTTCCATTCAAATTCTATCAGAGTTTTGAAAATAGCTGATCAAGCGCGCTCAGCAATTTTTGGATGTCCCACAGAAGCGAATGGAAAGAGCACGGTGCATGCACGGTCACCTTGCTATGCATCGCTATGGGACTTCCAGAAATAGCCAAGCTGGCTTTCGGCTATTGGGGGATTCCCACAGGAGTGAATGGAGGGTGGCCACACTTGCACGGTCTTCTCTCCTTCATGTTGGGTGTGGCCCATTCTGGAGATAGGAACGAGTTCCACAGGTGCTACCTGCACCTATCTTACCTAGCGATATGTCACCAATGTCCGAGACGGGACAACTCCTTTAAGCCATACAGTTTCCTTTTCCTACGATTTAGTTTCCAGGGTAAGTATCCCTAGTGTGAAAAATATAAAACTAATTAAGGCAGAAACACGCAATAAAACCGCAGACACATGCTGCTTACCATCCCAAGACTTGACTGTGACGGGGACAAAAACACTGAGGTAAGAATCCAGCATTTAGAAGAGGAAATCAGTACAAATAATGTGACGAGACATCCAAACATTATCATCAGAAGACATTAAAGGGGTTATCCAACCCCTATAACGAGCCCCCCAATGCCCGGGCCCCTCGTATACAATATACTTACCAGCTTCCCGACACCCATGTCACTCCAGATCCCTGCACAGCCGCCACTGCATCTTCCCGTCGCTCGGATCAAAACATCGGGGGGCGGGGAGCAGCCAATAGCAGGCCATGACGGGGACAAGCCTCCCCAGCGTCACCAGGGATGATAGGGAGGCTCGTAAGTAAGTATATTGTATATGAGGAGCCCAGGTATTGGGAGGGTCATTATAGGGGTTGGTTGGATTAATTGGAAGCATCCAGATAGCAGTGTTCCCATGGCCAAAATACACATCAGAAAAATCCAATCTATTTCAGGTGAAATCCACGGCAGAAATCCAGGCTGACCTTTGAATTTTATGTCTACCGCAGGCTTCAACTGTGACCGAGAAGAGGACAGTGAGGGATCTCTGGAACATGGTCATCCCGGCTAATAAAACTCTAGGGCTTGTACAGTTCATTTCCGTAACTGAGAGCAACGGGATAAATTTGCAGTTTGGGAAATCCCAATGAGGTTTTGTTTGGAACATTATCCTATGTTCTGCACCCATGAGGATCCCCCTACAGCTGGTGACCTATAGTACATGTGTTTTCTGCTGCTAGACTCCATATTCCAATGTCACAACGCCTCAAGCAATGATAAATATCATATTGTACCACTTTGTTAACAAATAATACATTTTACTCTTCGTGAAGGAAAAAAAGCCTTGACTTTAGGTTCAAACAGTCCTTTCACAACTCTTTTGAAATCAGTGAACTCAGAAATTTTAAATCAGTGGTTCTCTGGATGCTGAGACCCCACGAATAAGCAGAAGTGCTCAGCAAAGTGCCGGCTGTGATCAACTAACAGGAAACAGTCTGTGGCATTCTGATCTGTAGATGCCGGTGCAGGAGCAGGATCCCACTCCTTATACAGAACTCAGCACAATACAGTCTTGAACTATGATCTACACATACATGTTCGTATCTGGAGGACCTTAGTCAAGCACTGATTGCTGTGTGAAGATAGCAAGATGGTAACTTGCATTCCTTTCTTCCAGTGCTCCATACCAACTGTAGTTGTCTTCATATCTTCCTCTCTTCCCATGGCAATCAGTGTTTAATAACTGTCTTCCAGACTGAAACGTCACGCGTGATCAGCTCTCCTCCTTAGCTGGAGATCATAAATGTCTACAATCCAGTTTGTGTCATCAGTAGGGGCGCCTAGATCCCATGATCCAAACGTAGGACATGTCATAATGATGTCAAAAGTTTTGTGAGTGGACAGTTGGCCGTTCCTGCAAAAAGTTAGTAATAAAACAAGACGCTTACAAGTAGAGGGATCTATTCTAAAACAACGCAGCTTTCTGATCCTGAAACAGGACGTCGATACAGATTTGGTGTAAGAGTACAGAAAATGTGGATTACAAACCTTACTTCAAGTTTCTCAATATCTTCTTCCTCTACTTGAAACTGGGACTTCTTAGTGTAGCTGCTTGACCTCGTCACCTACCAAAAAAAAATTGCTTTGTTAGAACTGTGAATAGTCTATAAAGGGCGTCCACTATTCCAGTGTCTGAGGAACACAAAACTGACCTCCCTCCATAGCATAAACCAGGAAAGATGAGAAAGGAAGAGGAAGCGGCTGAGTTTGTAAGCTTTGATCCTACTCCATACATTTTGTGAATCATGCTTATATACAGTATCATGCAAATATGCCACAGAAAAGACTCATGAAGGACACAGATTATTAGCAGAAGGTCAAATACTAAAAAGAAAAATGACTTCTTTTACACAATGCAGTGAAGATAAAGAGAAAAAGTCTTCATTCACCTCAAAGTAGAATTTCTCATTAAATTGTGGATTACTCGTTTTCTTCTTCACTTTGGTTTTCTTCTGGTCAATTCTGAAACAAAAGAGGAAGAGTAAAAGCACGTCACGACGCAAACTAAAGAAACTCCATGAACAAGCTAAGAGAAGCATTTGGTATTTCATTACTCAGTCTTATTTCCCAGGCCCATGATGGTGTTGAAAACCCACACAAACATGGGGAGAACATGCAAACTTCAAGCAGATATTGACCTTAGCAGGGGTGTATACTGATCTCATAGGGCCCCATAACAAAACTTAGTATAGGGCCCCCACATCCCACTCGGTTTTGTGGAATTTACATAAGGTGTTTAGAATTTCTTAATGTATTTGCACCAGACAAATGGAATAAATATACTGACAAATCTGCTTCTATTCACAAAGTATAATATAAAATTGGCTGCCCGAAGCCACCACTAGGGGGAGCTAAGTGCATAAGAATGCAGGCACCATTCATTTCAATGGAAGCTTTAAAACTCTTTGCACTGTGCTCCCCCTAGTGGCAGCTGAAGGAAAATGTGGTGAAGCTACGTCAAGATGACAAGAGAAGCAGTTCATGTCAGCCCCCCATTACCCTGGGTCCCATACCAGCCGATTGGTCTGCCTCTATGGAAAGTACGCCATTGGCCTTTGTCTGGATTCAGACCCAGGAATACAGCTGCACACATGTCTATTTACACATGGCCATTCAGCACTGCCTATAGACACGCAGCACACGGTAAAATACAAGGGGTGAAAGAAGTCACAGTTCCATGCCATGTAAAAGTCCCCAAATTATCACATTCTGTGACTTCTCAACACTGTTTCAGCCATCACCGCCCTAATAGTATACATACTGAACAATTCTAACTCATACATAGAAAAGTACTTACCTAGCTGGTCCAACAAGAGACACAGAAGCATATGGATCGCAGCTCTGCCCATTCACTAGAGGTAGCCCCTCACATTCTACAATACTACAAGAAAAGAAAAAAGTATGCTCATCTTATTTAGCGAGGAGTGAAATCAACCACTATGGGGTTTTCTGGGGGTTCAATACTGATGGCCCAGCTTCACGATTGGTTGAGATCCGACTCCTGCCACCCCCGCCAATCATCTGTTCGTAGAGGCCGCAGTACTCCGGTGAGCGCTGCAGCCCCCTCACAGCATACACAGCATACCAAGCTCAGGGTATAATGGCTGTGCTTGGTTTTGCATACCAAGTCTATTCACTTAAATGGGACTGAGCTGCAAATACGGCATGTGACCACTGAACGTGATGTCACATACCTCCCGCCTTTCAAGCAGCTGATCACTGGGGGTGCCGAGGGTTGGACCTCCACCGATCAGATACTGATGATCTATCCTGAGATAGAGCAACAATACTGAACCTCCCCAACAATGTCCGCTGCCCTGTCTGAGCAGGACATCACAGAGGGACAGAAGCTCACCCCTGTGACATACAGATTTATAAAATGGGGAGCAGAATTTCTGATTAAAACACAGAACTAATCCTGGACTCCGAGTCCTGATAACCTAGCCCACACACAGTAACTGCCAGCTGTCAATCACAATGTGTGAGCAGGGTAATCAGGACTCCCACAGTCTCTCCTAGGACTCTTGTTAGGAGATACACTGCTTTTTACTCAAAAATCCTTCCCCACATCAAAGAAACCTATCACAGAGCTCAGCTTCTCATCACATCCTGTTCTGAGACAGGGCGGCAGAAATCTCCTGGCAGGTTCCCTACATAGATTCAATTTTGTCCAGTCTTTACATAGATATTCAGTAGGGAAATTAAACGCATTTCAGTTTTTCTAGAAAAAAATAATAACATTATATATATATATATATATATTTATTAAGATAAAACCACAAAAACAAACAAACCAGTATAAATCCCAGTGCATTTAAAAAGGTTTTAAGCCTGACTACAGATTACAGCTCAGTCCCAATGTGATTCTAATTCCAAATGAAATACTTACATTAATATATAATGTAAGGCCTCATTCACACATACAGGGATTTTCACGGACCGCAGTCCGTAAAAACCCGTCCTGCTGAGTGCACGGCGTCATTGGTTGCTAGATCATACGAGTGTATTACTGTACAGCGGCGCAAAGCGCACGGCGTCATAGCAACCAATGACGCCTTAATGACGCCTTGCGCTCGTGCACTCAGCAGGACAGGTTTTCACGTATGTGTGAATGAGGCCTAACACTGTGTTGCGGAATAATCCCTTTAAAGGGGTATTCCGATTTTATAAAATTGCCTCAGGATAGGTCATCAATTTCAGATCGGTAGAAGTCCGACTCTTGGCACCCCTCTCAATCTGAGGTCGTGGCTCTCAAGTCAGTGCTGCATCCTCTTCAATGTCTATCTGCATGCAGTCTACACTGTGGCGCCAGTGCGGTGTAATTACAGCTGTGTCTCCCATAGAAGTGAATGGCGGCGGAGTTAGTACCCTGCACCACTACAATGCACTGTTGATGGCGTGCAGGTCAAACAGGACGCAGCACTCACACTAGACACACGGCCCTTTCAAACAGCTGATCAGACCCCCACCGATCTGAATCTGATGACCTGTCCTGAGCAATTTCATGAAAATGGAATAGCCCTTTAAGGCTCTGTTCACACTGGTGTCATGGCTTTCTTACATACAGATGTGAACTGATATGAATTGACCCATCGACTGCGCCATCATGTAATAATCGATGGAACTACTGAAGGAGGATCTAAATGCCAGTGTGAAAAGACATCTGAAAAGGGCATTTGTTGTAAGCTTATAAAACCATAGCATAACTGCCCCCCTGAACTGCCCCAAGAGGTGCGAATCAGGGTAGCAGCAAGCAATATTAATGACCTTTATAATGAGGGCAGGTTTCTAGTCCGGGCTACCAAAACGGTGCCATATACCCCTTTTTAGCTCTGTTGAGAGGGGGTAGGAGCGTATGCAGAAAGCCCCTGATTGCCCCTCAGGAGGCTTTTTAGCATCCATGACTAACAAATTATTGAGGAATCTGTCAGGGGGTTTATTGAAAAAAAACAGTAGGGCGGTGGTAATCTATGAGACAGCTTGCATAGGGTTTATAAAGCCGGTGAATTCATGGCATCATCTGTAGGCCTGGCAGACTGGCAGAAGAGGTTAACAGTCATTTGTATTTATTCAAAGCCTCCGTGCAGCCGCCTACGCTTCCTCTCTGTGCGAGTTACGGAAAAAAGGAAGTGTCCTGGTGGCTTTTCTGAGATTGTCATACTGACCACCGTGCATTGCACATGTTCAATATCCTCCCGGATATACTTACTGTACCATAAGCTGCTGCACGGATCCATTGTCAGTAATCAGCTCATTTAGCTTCAGCTCCAGGTGGACTTTTCCCTGTCAGACGGAACAATTACACGTTAGGCGGAGAACGCCGAAAGCTCACGAGTCACATTAAAAAGAGACATTATGGGGAGAAGGACAATGCATTCATGTGAACAGATCTAGGTCATGACCACGCAGATTGCCAATGGGGGGGTATAACCTGCATGCACATTGTGCAGCACACTTCAAGCCTCTGCATTGCAATGGTGACACAGCATGGTTTCTGCACAACATCTAACATTGGTTCCCAGGTTTCAATTACATATTGAAGGCAAAAACCACATTTAAACAAAAAAAGCAAAACAAAAAAAAACAACAACCAACAGCAACATAGATGAACCTGGCCCGGACGTCTCTGCTGTGCAGATGAACAATGACTTTGGATACATTCACAATGGGCCCTAATGCTGTGATAAAAAGTACCATTATTGACGCCAAAAAATAAAAGAAAAAAAGCCTGCAAAAACTGCAATTACTCCCTTGAGACCGGATCTAATTTTAAATAAATACATGTTTTTGCTGTACTTTTTGCAGCGCAGTAATGCTGCAGCTCTGATAATGTACAATTAAGAGACTGATGAAAGAATCACTTGTCTAAACTGATATGGCCCTACGTACGATGATGACATTTCCACTTGACAGCAGTTAGGATTCCATCAAGCACTTTTTTTTGCGTTTCTAAGGACCACCGGCAGTCTTTTGTCGTCTCTTCTGTGAGCACTGCTTTTCTACAAACCAACTGTAACTAACAGCTCCAGCTTCTTAGACTAGCCTTTAACTCTACAGCCAGGATCAGAAGTAGCTCCAATCCCAACTGTTCAAACTTTGATTGCAGCCCATTATCAAAGGAGAATTCTCCCTTGGATTGGGTCCCAGTGAACTGATTGGAGGCTGGCTGAGCCCTCTGCAGTCAGTCCTGGAGACCTAAAAAGGACTGTAAATTAAGTAATCATGCTGTTGGGGCGCCCGACTGTTGCCCTAACCACAGCCTGTGCCATATACAGGAGAATGCTAATGCATTGTAAGAATACAATTATTTTGTAAGACAGTAATTACTTAATGGCATTAGAAACGTTCAAATTAAAAAAGCTTGTAATAAAATAATAAGCAATTATTTCCATAAAATAAAATTTTATTTCACAAATTAAAATAAAAAAAAAATAATAATAATAATAATAATAATACACTTATCAGGTAGCCAGATGACCAAAACAACCTGAACAATTAATTTAGTTTTGCGTGATGGAACTTGAACACTTCAGGCAGGACGTCCCTTGCTGTTCAGGGTTTTGCGCTGGGTGGTAACCCATGTTGTGGATGCTGGGAGTATTGGAAGTGAGGAGATGGTGTTCTTCACCGGCAGCCATGACTCAAGCTGCAACGGCTGTATATCTAATATTTCCCAGTCCAATGGGAGGTCACGTGGTATGCGGATCGCACAGCGGCGGCCCTCCACCGCAAAGGTAATACCGAACGGGAAGAGCCACCTTTATAATATAATAATATTTTTTGTTGCTTTAGGTGGTCTGTAAGGGGCCTAAGTATGCGGCGTTTTAGTAAGGTAGAGGGGGCCACATCCTGAAAGAATAGAACAGTTTTACCGTCATAGCTTAGGTCTGTGTGCGCGCGGGAGGCCTTCAAGATGGCCGACATGTCTTTGCAGCTTAAAAGGCCGCAGACCACATCCCTCGGCGGCTCTTCTGATTTTGGGGTGGGTCGGAGAGCCCGATGGATCCTTTCAATTTTTATAGATTGTGCTCCATCCATACCCAAGAGATCGGCAAGTAAGCTTAGCATTACTGACTCTAGGTCATCATGAGGTATGGATTCTGGTAATCCTTTTATTCTGATGTTTCTGCGTCTGCTCCTGTTCTCTTGATCTTCAAGCATGAAGAACGCCATGTTGAGGGAGGAGATCTGATCTTCTAAGGTGCGGACAATAGCAGTTTTGTGGGTCACCACTTGATCTTTGTTTGTTTCAAGTTTCTCTATGCGATGCCCCACGTCTCTTCATGTCCTGCCGGAGCTCTTTGAGCTCTTGTACTATCGGGGCCAAAGCTTGTGATAGTGTGGCTTTAAAGAAAGCTTTAGTAAGTGTGCTTCGATCCCGTTCTTGTTCTTCTCCCGCTGCTGACGCGCCGTCATCTTCATCTGAGTCTCGATCATAAGCTAGCGGCGCCATCTTTTCACAGCGTGCTGGAGAGACAGTATGCGTCTTTTTCAAGAACCTGTCCATTTCCGCTTGGGTCTTTTTCATTCTAGGTGTTCTCGGGGGTTCTTTGGAGGGATCCCTTCTGACTTTGCCCATTTTTAGCTTATTTTCTGGCTTTTAGCTGCTAGAAGTTCGGGTTGTAGAGGAGAGAGCTCGCTCCTAGCTCTCCGTCTTGATCAGCGGTTAGGCTCCTTCCCCAACCTGAACAATTAATTTAGGGTACTTTCACAAAAGCTTTTTTCTTTTCCGGTATTGGAGTTCCGTCCTAAGGGCTCAATACTGGAAAAAACTGATCAGTTTTATCCTAATGCATTCTGAATGGAGAGCAATCCGTTCAGGATGCATCAGTTCAGTCCCTCTTACGTTTTTTAGCCAGAGAAAATACCGCAGCATGCTGTATTTTACTCTCCGGCCAAAAATCCTGAATACTTTCCGGAATGCCGGATCTGGCATTAATTTCCATTGAAATGTATTAGTGCCGGATCCGGCATTAAAATTGCTGCATTGACGGATCCGTTCTTCTTAAATCTGTGAAAAAATAAATAAATACTGGATCCGTTTTTCCGGATGATACCGGAGAGACGGATCCGGTATTTCAAGGCATTTGTCAGACAGATCCGTCTGACAAATGCCATCAGTTTGCGTCCGGATTGCCGGATCCGACAGGCAGTTCCAGCGACGGAACTGCCTGCCGGAATCCTCTGCTGCAAGTGTGAAAGTACCCTTAAACAGGTCAGTGTGAATTGTGTACAGCATAAACAATATAGTAAAAAAAGGCAATAGCAATAATTGATTTTTTAAAATATATTTGTAGAGAGGCAAAAATTAGCTGGTTTCATCTGCCCAGAAAATACGCCACTAACCACAAAATGCAGAAAACTCATACATCACTCAACCCAGTCCAAACAATTACCCCCCCCCCCCCACCCATAGAAACATAGAATGTGTCGGCAGATAAGAACCATTTGGCCCATCTTGTCTGCCCAATATACTGAATACTATGGATAGCCCCTGGCCCTATCTTATATGAAGGATGGCCTTATGCCTATCCTATGCATGCTTAAACTCCTCCACTGTATTTGCAGCTACCCAACACAGTGACTCCAACTGCGGTGGTTTTAAGTTTTGGCCATGTTTGGTAAAAATGCTGATCTTCTACGGCAGAACTGCGTGTGGAAAACCCGCAGCATTTACAGCATCTGCAAAATGCATTAAAAATCTCATCCACAGGTGCGGAAAGCTTCAGCAATGAAATCTGCACATCAGCAGCACATTAGACAACCTCAACACTGATGTAGTCAAAAGCAGAGACTACAGAATGGACTATACCTGAAATACTCCATGTTGTGTCTGTATCCCACATATCATGCGCATCCCCAGCTGTTCAACCCTTTACATATCTGGCACTAACCATAAATACATTATGCTATAATAACTTTTAGGCAAAAAACAAGAGTCAACCCAGGATCAAAAGCTATGCAAGCCAGGCATAATAAATGCCATGAAAACAACCACAAAATTCATAGCCAAAAACACAAAATAAGGCCTCATGCACACAGACTTTTTTTTCACGGTCCGCAAAAACGGGGTCCATAGGTCCGTGATCCGTGACCGTTTTTTCGTCCGTGGGTCTTCCTTGATTTTTGGAGGATCCACGGACATGAAAAAAAAGTCGTTTTGGTGTCCGCCTGGCCGTGCGGAGCCAAACGGATCCGTCCTGAATTACAATGCAAGTCAATGGGGACGGATCCGTTTGACGTTGACACAATATGGTGCAATTTCAAACGGATCCGTCCCCATTGACTTTCAATGTAAAGTCTGGAGTCCCTTTTATACCATCGGATCAGAGTTTTCTCCAATCCGATGGTATATTTTAACTTGAAGCGTCCCCATCACCATGGGAACGCCTCTATGTTAGAATATACTGTCGGATATGAGTTAGATCGTGAAACCTCATTTCCGGCCGGGAGCTCCTCCTACTGGTAAGTGACAGTTCATTTAGCAATGCGCCGCACAGACCTGTCACTTACCAGTAGGTGGAGCTCCCGGCCGGACACGAACATCGCAGCAGCCGGTAAGTATGAATCTTCTACTATTGTACTATTGCTAAGTAACCATGGCAACCAGGACTGTAGTAGCGTCCTGGTTTCCATGGTTACCGATCGGAGCCCCAGCGATTAAACTGGGACTCCGATCGGAACTCCGCTGCCACCAATGATGGGGGGGGGGGGGGGGGGAGATGGGAGGCCGCACACTGGCCACCAATGTTGTTAATGCTATAGAGGGAGGGGGGGCCGATGGGGGGCGCACACTGTGCCACCAACGAATTATTACAATAGAGGAAGGGAGGGGGGGGGGGTCGCACACTGTGCCACCAACAAATTATTACAATAGAGGGAGGGGGGGGCCGCACTGGCCACCAACCTATTATAACAATAGGGGGGGGGGGGGGCCGCACTGGCCACCAATGATATTCAAACTGGGGAGGGGGGGGGGGAGGGTCTGCCCCCTGCTGCCTGGCAGCCCTGATCTCTTACAGGGGGCCGTGATCAGCACAATTAACCCCTTCAGGTGCCGCAGCAGGGGGCAGTCTTGTACACAGTTTGTAGTGTATTCTAACTAGAAGCGTCCCCATCACCATGGGAACGCTTCTGTGTTAGAATATACTGTCGGTTCTGAGTTTTCACGAAGTGAAAACTCAGCTTTGAAAAAGCTTTTATGCAGACGGATCTTCGGATCCGTCGGTATAAAAACTAACCTACGGCCACGGATCACGGACACGGATGCCAATCTTGTGTGCATCCGTGTTCTTTCACGGACCCATTGACTTGAATGGGTCCGTGAACCGTTGGCCGTGAAAAAAATAGGACAGGTCATATTTTTTTCACGGCCAGGAAACACGGATCACGGATGCGGCTGCAAAACGGTGCATTTTCCGATTTTTCCACGGACCCATTGAAAGTCAATGGGTCCGCGAAAAAAAACGGAAAACGGCACAACGGCCACGGGTGCACACAACGGTCGTGTGCATGAGGCCTAAGCAATAGTAATTTGTACAATTGCGCTTGTGATTTCGTGGAGTATTTTTAGGCCACTGGTGAACTCGCCCCAAGCAAAATATTTTATATCTATATTCACAGGTCCGTAGTGTATTGCGGATCCGCAATACACAAGGCCGGCACCCCTCATAGAACTGCCTATTCTTGTCCGCAATTGCCGACAAGAATAGGACATGTTCTATTTTTTGCAGAGCCGCGCCTGGAAGTTGGGGGCTGAAGCCCGGAAGTTCGGCCACGGCACGGAAATGCGGACAGCACAGTGTGTGCTGTCCACATCTTTTCTGTCCCCATAGAGAATGAATGGGTCCGCACCCATTCCGCAAAATTGTGAAACTGATGCGGACGTTTACGTTCCGTTTTTTGCGTTCCGTATACGGAACCATTCATTTCATTGTATGCCTTCCGTTTCCGTATTTCCATTCCGTTAAAAGACAGAACATGTCCTATTATTGTCTGCATAACTGACAAGGATAGTACTTTTCTATCAGGGGCCAGATGTTCCGTAAAAAACTGAATGCACACGGACGTCATCTGTATTTTTTGTGGACCACAAAATACTAAAAAAGCGATACGGTCGTGTGCAAGAGGCCTTACACTTTAAAGTTGTGATACATTTAATACTGAATAACTGCACATCTCAGATACAGGTTATGAGTTCAACCATATGTCCAATTCATTTTATCACAATTCAGTGATATAAAAATCCCGGTTTTTCAACAATTGGGCTACCAATGCAATGTCTACTAATTGTATAAGGCCTCAGACACACGACCGTATCCACTTTGCAGTTCGCAAACCACACGGACATGTGCATGCTGCAATTTTCTCACGTCCTTCACTAGAATTGCTTATTTTCATCCAGATAAGAATAGGACATGTGCTATAATTTCTATAACGGCCACACAGATGCAGACAGCAGACGGATGACATAAAGAACTTAAGTCCATGTAGGGCTGGGCTGATGATTAAAAAAAAAACAAAAAAAAACGACCATCAGCCTGATTAACCAACGGCACTTTGCGCATGTAGTTGTTTTATTTTTTTTTCATTTTTGAGATGTCATATGGGGGCCGGGCGGCAGTGTTACCTTTAAACTGCGCAGTCAAGAAGTGCACAGTAGAGAAGGAGGGAGAGGGTCCCTCCCTCTCCCGGCCACTGCTGCCAATAAAAAAGCCCAGTGGCCCGATCCACTTGTTATTGGTCACATGGTGATGACATAATCAAAGGTGCTTTAACTTTTCAGCATCCAGAGAGATCTTGCTGCAGGTGGTTTCCTGGAGTTTTACAGGTATATATGCTGTGTGTCTGTATTAATGCGAGGCACATGGTTTTATAACATTAGTGCCTCCATGTGCCTCATATTAATAGCAAGTGACCCCATCATGTCCTTATATAATAGGCTACATGGTGTCACTTAATTTTAAACCTCCATGTGTCTCAAATTAATAGTAAATGTGACTCCCATTAACGCATAATGCTGTTCATGTATGGCATTATGAGCAGGGAATTGTATGGGGCGGGCTATCAGAATGTGTCAGAATCCCATTCACCCTAATACATCTCTATTAAGGTGAATGGGACAAGTGATCAAAAGATCCCAGGTTCTAAAAGTTATTAAGTTATTAAAGAGGACCTTTCACTAGAATAAAACATCTAAACTAACTATACAGACATGGAGAGCGGCGCCCAGGGATCTCCCTGCACTTACTGTTATACCCGGGCACCGCTCCGTTCTCCCGGTATAGCCTCCGGTATCTTCATAGTTAGGCTCCACCCAGGGGAACCTGCCGGGGTCTCCTTCTCCCATGCTGTAGCGCTGGCCAATCGCAGCGCTCAGCGCATAGCCTGAGAGAAAAAAAAAGCCTCTCAGGCTATGAGCTGAGCGCTGCGATTGGCCAGCGCTACAGCATGGGAGAAGGAGACCCCGGCAGGTTCCCCTGGGTGGAGCCTAACTATGAAGATACCGGAGGCTATACCGGGAGAACGGAGCGGTGCCCGGGGATAACAGTAAGTGCAGGGGGATCCCTGGGCGCCGCTCTCCATGTCTGTATAGTTAGTTTAGATGTTTTATTCTAGTGAAAGGTCCTCT
Organism: Bufo bufo; assembly: GCF_905171765.1. Classification (NCBI taxonomy): domain Eukaryota; kingdom Metazoa; phylum Chordata; class Amphibia; order Anura; family Bufonidae; genus Bufo; species Bufo bufo. Next base: position 120,411,957 of record NC_053392.1, read on the forward strand.
TTAAGTTAAAAAAAATAATAATAAAATAATAATAATAATAATAATAATAATAATAATAATATTAAAAGTTCAAATCACCCACCTTTCCCAATTTTACATATAAATAATATAAACAAAAAATAATAAACATATTAAGGGTACTTTCACACTTGCGTTTTTCTTTTCCGGCATAGAGTTCCGTTCTAGGGGCTCTATGCCAGAAAAGAACTGATCAGTTTTATCCTAAGGGTACTTTCACACTTGCGGCAGAGAGATCCGGCAAGCAGTTCAGTCACCGGAACTGCCTGCCGGATCAGGCAATCTGCATGCCAACTGATGGCATTAGTAAGACTGATCAGGATCCTGATCAGTCTTTAAAATGCCTGATCAGTCGAAAAAATGCATTGAAATGCCGGATCAGTCTTTCCGGTGTCATCCGGCAAAAACGGATCCGGCATTTATTTTTTTCACCTTTTTTTCAGTATGCGCATGAATCCGGCATTCCGGTATTCTGAATGCCGGATCCGGCACTAATACATTCCTATGGGAAAAAATGCCGGATCCGGCATTCAGGCAAGTCTTCAGTTTTTTTCGCCGGAGATAAAACTGTAGCATGCTGCAGTTTTCTCTTTTGCCTGATCAGTCAAAATGACTGAACTGAAGACATCCTGATGCAAACTGAACGGATTAGGGTACTTGCACACTAGTGTTTTTCGTTTCCGGCGCTGAGTTCCGTCCCAGGGGCTCAAATCCGGAAAAGAACTGATCAGTTTTATCCTAATGCATTATGAATGAAGAGTAATCCGTTCAGGATGCATCAGGATGTCTTCAGTTCAGTCATTTTGACTGATCAGGCAAAAGATAAAACAGCAGCATGCTACGGTTTTATCTCCGCCATTTTTTCCCATAGGAATGTATTAGTACCGGATCCGGCATTCAAAATACGCAGACCAAAAAAAAAAAAAAAAGTGAAGAAAATAAATGCCGGATCCGTTTTTCCGGATGACACAGGAAAAACGGATCCGGCATTTCAATGCATTTTTCTGACCGCGATCAGGCATTTTTCAGACTGATCAGGATCCTGATCAGTCTTACAAATGCCATCAGTTGGCATGCGTTTTGCCGGTTTCGGCGACGGAACTGCTTGCCAGATCATTCTGTTGCAAGTGTGAAAGTAGCCTAAGCATCGCCATGTCCAAAAATGTCTAAACTATTAAAATATTTTTTTAAATGTTCCTGTGCGATGAATGATAAAAACACGCAATTCAAATTTTTTTTGTCACCTAGTCCTAAAAAAGTTGAAAAAGTGATCAAAAAGTCGTATGTATGCTAAAAATGGTACCAATAAAAACTTCAGTTTGTCCTGCAAAAAGCAAGCCATCATGCAGCTCTGCTGAACAAAAATACACTGCTCAAAAAAATAAAGGGAACACTTAAACAACACAATGTAACTCCAAGTCAATCACACTTCTGTGAAATCAAACTGTCCACTTAGGAAGCAACACTGAGTGACAATCAATTTCACATGCTGTTGTGCAAATGGGATAGACAACAGGTGGAAATTATAGGCAATTAGCCAGACACCCCCAATAAAGGAGTGGTTCTGCAGGTGGTGACCTGACCACTTCTTAGTTCCTATGCTTCCTGGCTGATGTTTTGGTCACTTTTGAATGCTGCCGGTGCTTTCACTCTAGTGGTAGCATGAGACGGAGTCTACAACCCACACAAGTGGCTCAGGTAGTGCAGCTTATCCAGGATGGCACATCAATGCGAGCTGTGGCAAGAAGGTTTGCTGTGTCTGTCAGCGTAGTGTCCAGAGCATGGAGGCGCTACCAGGAGACAGGCCAGTACATCAGGAGACGTGGAGGAGGCCGTAGGAGGGCAACAACCCAGCAGCAGGACCGCTACCTCCGCCTTTGTGTAAGGAGGAACAGGAGGAGCACTGCCAGAGCCCTGCAAAATGACCTCCAGCAGGCCACAAATGTGCATGTGTCTGCTCAAACGGTCAGAAACAGACTCCATGAGGGTGATATCAGGGCCCGACGTCCACAGGTGGGGGTTGTGCTTACAGCCCAACACCGTGCAGGACGTTTGGCATTTGCCAGAAAACACCAAGATTGGCAAATTCGCCACTGGCGCCCTGTGCTCTTCACAGATGAAAGCAGGTTCACACTGAGCACATGTGACAGACGTGACAGAGTCTGGAGACGCCGTAGAGAACGTTCTGCTGCCTGCAACATCCTCCAGCATGAGTCAGTAATGGTGTTTGGCATTGGGTCAGTAATAGTGTGGGGTGGCATTTCTTTAAAGGGCCGCACAGCCCTCCATGTGCTCGCCAGAGGAAGCCTGACTGCCATTAGGTACCGAGATGAGATCCTCAGACCCCTTGTGAGACCATATGCTGGTGCGGTTGGCCCTGGGTTCCTCCTAATGCAAGACAATGCTAGACCTCATGTGGCTGGAGTGTGTCAGCAGTTCCTGCAAGACGAAGGCATTGATGCTATGGACTGGCCCGCCCGTTCCCCAAACCTGAATCCAATTGAGCACATCTGGGACATCATGTCTCGCTCTATCCACCAACGTCACGTTGCACCATAGACTGTCCAGGAGTTGGCAGATGCTTTAGTCCAGGTCTGGGAGGAGATCCCTCAGGAGACCGTCCGCCACCTCATCAGGAGCATGCACAGGCATTGTAGGGAGGTCATACAGGCACGTGGAGGCCACACACACTACTGAGCCTCATTTTGACTTGTTTTAAGGACATTACATCAAAGTTGGATCAGCCTGTAGTGTGTTTTTCCACTTTAATTTTGAGGGTGACTCCAAATCCAGACCTCCATGGGTTAAAAAATTTGATTTCCATATTTTGTTTTTTGTGTGATTTTGTTGTCAACACATTCAACTATGTAAAGAACAAAGTATTTCAGAAGAATATTTTATTAATTCAGATCTAGGATGTGTTATTTTTGTGTTCCCTTTATTTTTTTGAGCAGTGTATAAAAAAGTTATGGCTCTCAGAAAATGGTGATGCAAAGAAAAATCCCCAACTGAGAAAAAAAAAAATTGCCTTTTTTATTTTTAAAGAGTACCTGTCACCTCAAAAACGCATATAAAACTGCCAGCATTACCTTATAGTAGCCCCCAGTCTGTTCATAATCATATGTTTGATCTAGTAGTCTGATACTCATTTGCTGAAAAAAACAATATTTTAAGCGCCATCAGCGCTATCTTGCCGGTCAGCTTCAAGTCAAGAGGGCAGCAGCTTCCTTGCTTCAAGTCCAGGTAAGCAAGCCCCCTAACCGTCCCCTCTCTTGTTTGATTGACAGCCTGAAGTGCGGCCGGGATCGCAGAAGTCTCACACATGCGCAGTGTGCCGCTGAAAGCCGGCTAACAGCCCTTTACCAAGGAGCGCACCGCGCATGCGCGAGACTTCTGGCTGTCAATCAAACAAGAGAGGGAATGGTTAGGGGGCGTGCTTACCTTGACTTGCAGCTGACCGGAAAGATAGCGCTGATGGCGCTTAAAATATAGTTTTTTTAAGCAAATGAGCATCAGATTACCGGATCAAACATATGATTGTGAACAGACTGGGGGCTACTATAAGGTAATGATGGCGGTTTTATATGCGTTTTTGAGGTGACAGATTCCCTTTAAGAAAGCACAGAACTCAAAACATGATCACAACGATTGGTGTCGTATAACACCCCATGCTAAGCCACGCTCGATGTCATGCCCCAAGCCACACCCCCAAATAATCGTTCAATAATTGAAATCGAGGTTACATGTTCAATTAATCGCAATTTTAATTTTTGTCCTAATCACCCAGCCCTAAATCCATGTCCGACAAAAACTACACCCGTGTGCATAAGGCCTTAGCCTCAAACAACCCTTTTCCAAGTTTCCTACTTGGGTGGGCGAAAGTAACGGAGATAAAACCGCAGCATGCTACGGTTTTATCTTTTGCCTGATCAGTCAAAATGACTGAACTGAAGACATCCTGAACGGATTGCTCTCCATTCAGAATGCATGGGGATATACCTGATCAGTTCTTTTCCGGCATTGAGCCCTTTTGACGGAACTCAGTGCCGGAAAAGAAAAACGCAAGTGTGAAAGTACCCTAATACAAGTGAACACGCCGGTCCAAAAATGCCTAAGCTTCGTACACTCCCAGAACATGTGTATCAGGGATGCAGGACTCTCCCCACATCTAGTGCAGGAGGCATGGTTCCTAACCCCGATCAGAAAGGATGGAGTCCGATATACCCGATGAACAAGAAATAGTTGGGACCTACGCTGGCCCCCACACATTGATAACCGAGGTGTCCGTGCCAGTACTGCTTTCCATTGATCTTCTGAAATAGAACCCATTTTTGTTTGACCCCTGGAGAGTCTTGCCTCACAGATTTCACAAACAAGTTCCTGTATATGGATGATATTAGTCCACTCGAGGAGCCACATGTGAGAATCTGTTGCAACAGTGGGACTATTGTGCAAGTAAGCGGCGCAGACCTTGGCGGAGCCTGGAATGCGTGTCTTAATAGCAAAAATTGATAAAAGGCCGTATGGGGGAGGGCAAACTGACTAAGGAGTTGCTCAAATGATTTAAACACCATCTCTTTGCAGCTGATATAAAAACATCACACCCTTCCGTTCCATGGAGAGAACCTGCATACCCCTTTAACTGTTGTGTGGACGGGTTATATGAACCGATCCAGGCCTGAAATTAGCTAATCAACTGTACCAAATACATCAAACACATTTCAGATGTAGCAAAAGATATGAACATGAATTTATTACAAGGCGGAGGGAGATTTATCAATTCCGGATGCACCATATGCACAGTGCACCCTCCTCCTATACAAGAGGAGACAGATTTCCCAACAGCCTGGGTGTCTTTTTTTTGTACGTCGACCAAAAATCTAGCATAAATAAATTTGAAATAAATGTGTCCCGCAAGCTTTGTGGGCAGGCATGTTTAGAGGGAATGTGTCACCCAAAATTATATCTGCCAGTTAAAACCAGATAGCAGCACATTTTTTTTTTTCTAATCTCTTCTTATTTTCTGATTGCAGATTTCTTTATTCTATTTGCTGAACATGATTATGGAGGCGGCCATCTTGCCTGAGCTGTTCTGAACAGCATTTACACAGCATTAAAGGAAACCTGTCATCACTTTCTAAGCCTATTTATCCACTACTTTTAAAAAAAAACCAAAAAAAAAACTTTTTAATACATTAATAATGATATTAAAATCAATTCTGAACGAACTCTCAGTTCAGAGAAAAACCTAAAATAAATGCTCCCGCCATATATGTAAATGCACCTTCACAATGCTATGGTGAATCCTGTCTTATCTATACACAGAGGTGCTATTATTACAGGCAGGATTAGAATGACAGATAAGCAGATAACTGCAGTAAAAGGATCTGTACAGACCAAGAAGTGGTGCCAATTATTAGGCTTAGTGGCCAGTGTGAAAACTGCAGCATTTTAGGTTTTTTGTTTAAATTGTTGAAAAAACATGATTTAAACAATAGGTCGTTTTCTGATGACACATTCACTTTAAGTCACACACATATCTTTACTTACAAATTTTCAGAGACGTCTATGGGAAACCCCCTGAAAAAAGACACACCCCGAGTATGCTGTGATTTGACAAAGATGCCAGGATTGGTGACTCAGTGGTTTGTGAACAAGCAATAAATATGTCTGTAATGCACTGCGGAATAGGTCAGTAAAATAAATCAATAAATCTGTCACCATCGTCCTTGCTATCACACTGTTTGTTTTAATTCTTGATCTGAGGCTCCATTCCCAACTTATACTTTTTCTTAATATGCAAATTAGGCCTTTGGTGCAATGAGTACGTCATCACTGCTCTAGTTGCACACAAGCTCCATTCCTTTCTGTGGCTGACCCCTCGTTGTCTGCTTTCCCGTTGCATGGCCTTGTCAAGCAAAGCAGCGAGGAAGGGGCTGGTCACAGAAAGGAATGGAGCAAGAAGAGCAACGGTGACGCCCTCATTGAACCAAAGGCCTAATTTGCATATTAAGAAAAAGTATAATAAGTTAGGAATGAGGCCTCAGATCAACAAAAGAAAAACAGCGTTTTAATCAGGTGAACCTCAACTATGTACAGGGAGGTCCCTGGTGGCAGATTCCTGTTAAACACTAGAGAAAATGCAGTGTTTGTAGAGTATATTATTATTTCCTACTGGCTAACATATAAATTCTGGCTGTGACGGCTTTATACTCCGAAAATATTTTTTTTTAAATGCTGCTTTTAAAAAAACAAACAAACAAAAACATCCTAATGGCTTTGTCTCTCAGATATGTACAGATGCTTAAAGGGGTTATCCCATGACGAATGTAAAAAATAAAAATCAGGCATGATATAGTACATGACAGTCTATGTCTAACAAAGCTAGAACCAGCCCTGGATCTCACATTGATCCAGAGATCTCCACATTCATAGCTCTGCTAGATTTATATCAAGCTGAAAGCTCAAGGGGCGTGTCTTTTCTGCTGCAGCTCAGGGGGCGTGTCTCAGCTCTCCCTATCACAACACAGGAGGCGTATCTCAGCTCTCCCTATCACAGCTCAGGGGGCGTGTCTCAGGTCTCCCTATCACAACACAGGAGGCAGTTATAGGATGAAACTGAGCATGTGCGGCCCTCTCGGTGAGCAGGTCAAAGAAATAAGAAAAAAAAACAGCAGGTGGCGCTATACAGATACATTTTATTGAATAACTCAGAGGCTATGCTAAATGTTTAATGACATGCAATTACAAAAGTATTCAGATCCAGGTGTTGGTTTAAAAACTGTAGAATATTTTCCGTGTGACAGCCCCTTGAAACGATACAGTTGGTAGGCAGATAGTAGCGGACATCAGGTCACTTGTCAGGCAGATCCCCTGTCCATTTACACATTCCCTCCACTATGGGAACAGTTAGGACTTATTCTAGGAAGATTATAAGGGCCCATTTACACTGGCAGATTTTCCCTAGCTGATAGATGGTACAGTTAGCGCGTTTAGCGCAATTTACATGGCACAATCATCACCAGCCACTGTATGCAACCAAACAATGGTTAATGTAATGGTTGGTTCACATACAGTTTCACTGTTGTCGGTGGGACGTACCTGTATGAAGAAGCAACATGGATTTCCTGGTCACCCGTCCGTGTAAAAGAGGCTTCACAGATGAGGAAGATGAGAACTGGCTGCAACCCAACAAAATAACTGTGGGTGTAAATGGCCAACGCAGACCAGCTTCATCACCTGTGAGACAGGCCTGCTCGGTAAGAAATCCATGTGTGCAAACCCATCTATTGGACAGAAAGGGGTCCTACATCTACACATGTAAAAGCACACTAAGGCCACCTGCGGAAAAACCGCAGTGTAGTACATGAGATACACAAATCTCATGTACACTTTGCAGATTGGTTCTGTACAGAAAATGACCTGCGGTTTTAGCTGCGGATTTCACCCATTTCCAACAAAGGGTGAGATCTGCGGCAAAACCCCATTTAATCCGCACCAAAATCCGCAATTAGAAATTGCTGATTTTGGTGCAGTAACGCACTTAAATCAGCACGGAAATTTGTGTGGATCTTGTGTGTTCACCCGCACTCGTGCAGACCCCAGACACATAGATGTGCCCACAAACTATATACAGCATTTCATTTTAATGTCTGCCTTTCCGTTATTAATATGAAAAAGACCGCCACTCGCTGAAGTCAATGCGATTTTCTTTATTGAATCACACAGAGGAACAATAACAGATGACGCGTTTTGACTCTATACGAGTCTGTCAAACCACTGGTATAGAGTCGAAACGCGTCACCTGTTATTGTTCCTCCGTGTGATACAATAAAGAAAATTGCATTGACATCAGCGAGTGCCGGTCTTTTTCATATGGATATGTTGTGACGCCGACCCTGGACACGTGCACAGCTCGCTAATACTACGGAGTACCGGCTGATTTACCTGTCATATCTTTCCGCTATTAAGTCATGACCTACTCTTAGAATGCAGCGGGAAGCGCCGCTCCGTACCTCCTGGTTACTGCAGCCCAGCTCCCTTTCAAGTGAATAGGAGCCGAGTTGCACAGTTTCCTGCTCCAAACACTAACTTAGTTCTGGCGGTGCAGCCATCAGTCTGATACTGATAACTTGTCCCAGGCGATCAACATCTTAATCCCACAAAACCCCTTTAAAAAGACACAGATTATGGTTAATGACCAAAAATAAATAAATCTGTTGTATCATTAAAGGGGTTGTGCCACTAACATAAAAGTAATCCTGCCCAACAGAGAGCTCTGTTATATCACTTTCCCCAAAATCCATCCTTTATCAAAACTATTAGCCTACCATCGAACCCTGTGGCTAATCAGTTTCACAGCAGGTTACGTCCTGTGGTGGAGCTGTGTACTGCAGGACGCACATGCTCACTGCGCTTCTTACTACGGTACACCTCGTTGTGCAGTGCCAGTTATGGATGGATATATCTATAGCCACTAGTAGGCGCTGACCTGATCAGCAATACAACTCGCTGTGACCATCCCTCAGCATCTCAAGCTGGATACAATGAGAAGGAGCGCCGTTCTGGTCTGGCATGGTACGGTTACATAACAATAAGAAGCTTTCTAATCTCATGCGCTCAAGTTCAGTCTGCAGGAGGCTGAATATTGAACCAGGTCCAAGGTCAGTCACAACTAAAGTAACCCATAGTAAGAGCAGTTCAGAAGTAACCCGACAGGCCGTGGCACATGTTTACTAGACAGGACAGACACAAGCTCGGGCATGTTTGTCACACAGGTATGAATACCATTTGAGGTTTCTGAACTCTAGATCCTTGTAGAAGGCATCTTATGACCAGCACGCACTCCCCACCCCGGCTTCAATAACATCAAATCCACATTCTACTTAGTGATACACAAGCCACTGGTGCAAGTGGTCAGCTGCGGGATGGTCTCCAATGTAGCCTTCTCTTGTCATTAATATCAGATTGGCAGGGGGGCTCGTTACTACAGACCTGCTCCGTAACCAGCTCCATGTACTACACAATGGACTGAGCTGTGGAGATCTGGTGCCTACTTCCAGCGCTGAAAATACTCCCAAGCCGCTGATAGGCAGGGGTGTGGGGAGTCGGACCCCTGCCGAACTGATATTGATGACCAATTTTAGGGAAATGTTAAACCCTGGAGACCACCTGGCGCTCCATCCCTGTACAGCGTGTGCGCCGAAAGCTCTGCCGCTAGACTTCAGGGCCAGGCGTGAGTACGTCTTTACTGCCTGGCACTGTCAGTCAAAGTGGTGGGGGGTGCAGCAGGGAATGGAAAGGAGCAGAGCTTTGGGTGCAACGGCACTGCCCTCATATCAGCCAGGGGCTAATTAGCATAAAATAAAACCTTGATTTCTACACAATGGGGACCACATCTGTGAGGGCATCTGTCAGCAGATTTGTATCTATAAAACTGGCTGACCTGTTACATGTCCACTTGGCAGCCAAAGACATCTGTGTTGGTCCCATGTTCATATGTGCTCGCATTGCTGAGAAAAATTATGTTTTAATATATGCAAATGAGCTTCTAGGAGCAACGTGGGCGTCGCCATTACACCTAGAGGCTCTGCTCTCTCTGCAACTGCTGTGTCCTCTACCACTTTGGTTGACAGGACCAGACGTGATGACGATTACAATGCCTGGCCTAGTCAAAGTGCAGAGGGCATGGCAATTGCAGGGAGAGCAGAGTCTCTAGGTGTAATGGAAACGCCCCCCAGAGCGTCTAGGTGGGGGGTGTTGCCGTTACACCTAGACCAGGGCTGGCCAACCTGTGGCTCTCCAGCTGTTGTAAAACTACAATTCCCACCATGCCATGCTGTAGGCTGATAGTTGTAGGCTGTCTGGGCATGCTGGGAGTTGTAGTTTTGCAACAGCTGGAGAGCCGCAGGTTGGCCAGCCCTGACCTAGACGCTCTGCTCTCTCTGCAGCTGCCGCGACGTCTGCACTTTGATCGACTTTAGGAGAAATCAGAGCCAGGCGTGATCACGTTTTTTTTACCTGGCCCTGTCAATCAAAGTGCAGAGGGTGCGGCAGTTGCCGAGAGAGCACAGCCTCTAGGTGTAACGGTAACTTCTAGAGGCTCATTTTCATATATTAAAACATCATTATTCTCAGTAATACGGGCACATATGGACATGGGACCAACACAGATGCCTTTAGTGCCAAGCGCACATGTAACAGGTCAGCCAGTGTCATAGGTACAAATCTACTGATATATGACCTTGAAACAGAACCAAGACCCTTACAAAGTACTGACGAGCACATATCTCATATGCAAATAGTTTTCAGATTGATGCATCTGGCGACAGGTTCCCTTTTGCTCTGCACTCGGCTGTGGCCGTCGGTTACATGCTCCCAGCACACACATCAAACATAACCTTAGACCTCCATTCCCCCGACAGAGGCAGTGCTCCTTTGCAGTATGCAACAGGAAATCTCCCGGCACACGTCAAACATGTCCTTTAGGCCCCCGTTGGGCTGGTATACATCAGTACACCTTTTATCCGCTGTATGGCGCAGGCTGCTGTGCCAATGCATACAGGAAGAAGTACGCCATACAGTATACTGTGTATAGGGACAGATGCCCGTATATGCCTTTACAGTGACTTCTGTTGGAGGCGTACAAATCCTTATGATGTATACCTCTGACGGCACTGCAAACACTGATATCTGACACTACTATCCAAAATGGAGCTGGTCTTCATGAGAAGTTGATATTTTCAAAATGTATTTAAAAAAGGGTCTTTCTTTCTAATTCTGAGTGTTTAGGATAGGTCATCAAAATCAGATTGGCAGTGTCCCGACACCTGGCATCCCCCCTAATCAGCTGTTCGAGGTGCGTCATCCATTGCATAGATGTCGTAGTTGGTATTGCAGCTCAGCCCCATTCACTTGAATGGGACTGAGCTGCGCCGAGGCCATACAATATCACCGTCCTAGGAAGAGGCTGCAGCGCCACGGTCTCTACAAACAGCTGATCGGAAGGGATGCTGGGAGCCGGACCCCCTGCAGATCTGATATTGATGACCTATCTTGAGGATGGGCCATCAATATCAAAATGTCGCACAACCCCTTTAAAGCCTGACGTGTAAACTATATGGACAAGACCGCAGTTAGAACAGATCCCTCGTAGACTGAAAACGCCGGGAAAGAGAAATGTGCAGAGACAAATTCGGGGATTTTGTTGGGATTAATAAACCGGTAAAACCGTTCCTTCAAGGCTGAACAGTATAGAGGAAAATTAAAGTGTGAACGATGACTCAGCTCGCTGTCTTTTATGCCGGTCTTAAGATGAGAAAAAATATATGAACTCTAGTTAAGAAAAAAATAAAAGAGAGAATGCTATTTCTTGCTGAGCACATCCCACGTCCCTTATGCTCCTTTCACTTGCTAACAACGCAAGCGGGAAGGCAGATCTCCGCCTGGAGAACACAACAGAAGGATATTTCCATAAAAATAAAAAATAAAATACTCAAGACACAGAAGGTGAAGTGACGTTACCTGTACTTCTGAGTTAGAATCTATGGGCTGAAGTGGAAACCAGGGCTCTTTACCATAGTACCTGCACAAATCCTCTCTCTTTATGGCAACCTTTCCTGTGGGATTAAAAAGTTGAGAAAGTTAATAAATTCTGAAATATATTGTCCCCAAGCTATTAAAAAAAAAAGAAAAAACTCAAAAACTACAATTACAATTCTGGCTTGAAAACTGATGAGTCCTGTTTTGTGCCAACATTTACGACTCTTCCTTCTTTTCCAACACACTTATCATTCCCTAAAAATGGGAGGGGACCTTCCTGGCCCAAACATATTTAACAAAATGCTCACCACAAAACTGGCACATTACACCTGAAACCTATGCCAGCTTCTTCTTGGCATAGAATTCGGTTTCTGGTGCATAGAATTCCCGAAGGACGAACCACAATTCATTTTGGTGCACCCTATGTTAGTGAGATTTCTTATTAATATTGGTTTCAGTAACTCCAGTATTAGGACTCATGCACCTGACCGTAACTATTTTGCGGTCCGCAAAACACTGATCTGCCAAAAATACGGATGACGTCCATGTGACATTCGTATTGCATCCGGTTTTTTGTTTTGAGGATCCATTGTAACAATGCCTATCCTTGTCCACAAAACTGACAAGAACTGGACATGTTCTATCTTTTTTGCGGAACAGCCATACGGAAACCAAATGCACACGGAGTCGTTTCTGTTTTTTTGCTGACTCATTGAAGTGAATGGAACGGACAAGGAAACAAAATACGTTTGAGCCCTTATGGTTTTCTTAAAGAAATGTTATTCTTTGTAAAATGAACTACCGTAACATTCTGCAATATATTTTCTGCATCAATTCTTCACCGTTTTTAAGATCTCTGCTTGTTGTCCTTCAATAGGAACTTCAATCACTCCATGGTCATGTGATGGACATGAAAAATAGGGGAAAAAAAGAAACTCCAGTCTTACTAGACCCATCCGATTTATTTTGGGAAAAGTGAAGAACGTTTATCAAAGGGAATTTTTTAAGTCTGTTTTGCAAGACTCTGTGTTGCTGTAATTTGGACCAAATTTATCAAATGTCGTACTACTCCAGACTCGCAGTTGATGAATCTGGCAGGTTACGGTACTCACGCCTGCTTTCCCACCCACGATTCAAAACTGTGAGTGGAGTAAAAATACAAAGTGTCGCAAAACTTTTGTGCAAATAAAGCCCTATTATGTGACTTTTTGATGCCAGAATTTGGGAGCGCAGGGTTGGTAAAGTTCCTCCAGGGTGTCTTGATGCGGAGCAGTGCACACCGCTGGCTTAATGACTCCAAAGATTTACAGAGGAAAACTTAAAAAGGAGTATTGTGGGTTTATTAAAGAAACGGTAGTCTTTGTAAAATGAATCACTGCTTGCAACCTTTCTATAAGAACTTCCATTATTCAATTCCAGGAGATACAAATCTGTCCATGGTCATGTGATGGACGCAAAAAAGGGCAAGGTCACTTTCTCCGAGATACAGTACTGTGCAAAAGGTTTAGTTTAGGTATACGTGAAAAAATGCTGCAAAGTAAGAATGCTTTCAAAAATAGACATGTTAGGCTACTTTCACACTAGCGGCACGGACCTCCGGCAGGCTGTTCCGTCAGGTGAACAGCCTGTCGGATCCGTCCTGCCCCCGGACTGGCGCTCGGTCCCCATTGACTATAATGAGGGCGGGGCGGAATTCCGGCGAGAGGCTACTGGAATAAATGTCGGACATGTAGTAGTTTTATTCCGGCAGCCTCTCGCCGTGCCTCTGCCCCCATTATAGTCAATGGGGACGGAGCGGCAGTCCGGGGGCACACGTTCACTAGCGGCAGGACGGATCCGGCAGGCTGTTCACCCGACGGAACAGCCTGCCGGAGGTCCATGCCGCTAGTGTGAAAGTAGCCTTAATAGGTTATATATATTCTGCCGCAGGACAATGACCCCAATCATACAGCCAATGTCATTGAGAACTATCTTCTTTTTTTTTTTTTAATCAGATAATTTTTATTTGAGTTTCATAAAAACAAAATATTATTAGAGTAACAACCCCTTACACCCACCCCCCTCTTCCCACCCACCCCTTTTTCAGTCCTGCGACCAAGTAAAGTCCAGAGTCATTTCCGTGATAGTCTTTGTAATACCATACACCATTACCATACTCTCTCCTATATGTCTTCCGTGACCGCCATTCCATCCCCTGTCCTCAACAGCTCACATATTCATCTTTCATCCATCCAACATATAAATGGTCACCATTCTTCCTAACAGGCAAGAAATAAAATAATCCAGCATACAATATTTTGGACATTTTCCACCCAATATACTGTTAAATAATGTTGTAATATCTCAACCACGAGAACCATACTATTTCAAATTTTTTGACCGCTCCTCTCTTCTGATAGACATACCTTTCCGACTTTACCAAGATGTGAACCCTGTCTATTAGCTCTTTCAATGTAGGTGCTTCTGGATCTATCCAATGTTGTGCAATACTTTTCCTGGCTTGATATAAAACACGCATAATGGCCGTTTTCTTTTTTGCCATCCCTGGCTGGACTTTAACACATCCTAAAACGCACACTAGTGGTGCAACCTCTATGTTAGTTTGGAACACAACATTTATCAAGTCCACAACATCCATCCAGTATCTCCTAAGCTTTGGGCAATTCCACATCAGATGGATTAGATCAGCGTTATGCCTATTACACCTCGGCCAACACTCATCTGCTCTATATCCCATCTTTTTCAACAGAACCGGGGTTCTGTATACCCTGTGCATCAAGTACAATTGTGATACCCGTTGTGCTTCACTCACTGCTATGATTTGAAAGTTCTGCATTACTTCATCCCATAAGTCCTCAGTTAGATCTCCAATGTCAGACTTCCATTTCCCATATAATCCTAACGGCCTATTTTTATACTGCACTTCCATTATGGTCATGTAATGAAGAGATATTACCCCATTTGTGCTCCCCTGCGTTGTGGTGAGGTCTATAATACTATGCTTTGGTGCCTGAACAATATTTTCATGTTTTATTTGCGATTGTATAGCATGTCTGAGCTGAAGATAAAGATAAAAAGAGTTATGCAGTATATAAAATTCTTGTTGTAGTTGTGCAAATTCTTTTAGATTATTATTAGAGAATAACTGAACCATTCTATTAAGACCATACCTCTCCAACCCCTTTGTTTCTGACACTTTACCTACTTCTTTATACATATAGTTCGGCCATATTGGTGTATATACTGTATATCCCATTGAGAACTATCTTCAACGTAAAGAAGAACAAGGAGTCCGACCTGGAGGTGATGATATGGCCCAACAGATCCTTCTGTCTGGGATTACATGAAGAGACAGAAGGATCTGAGCAAGCCTACATCCACAGAACATCTGTGGTTAGTTCTCCAAGATGTTTGGAACAACCTCCCTGCCAAGTTCCTTAAAAAACTGTGTACCACAAAAAACTGATGCTGTTCTGTAGTCAATGGGTAGTCACAGCTAATATTGATCAGATTTAGATTTTTTGGTTCATTCACTTTGTATTTTGTCAATTGATTTTCAAAAAATTACCGTTTGTGAAAGAATAGCATAGTATTGCAGCATTTTTTTCCACAACTTTTGCGACACGATGCCAATATAGTATTTGAAGAACAGATAAATACAAAAACTTTAAGGAAAAAAGCAGGATTTGGACAGAAAGTTCCTATGTGCAGTTGACTTCACCCTGGAAATCACTACAAAATGGATTCATTGATGGGGACGGAGTCCTTAGCTTCCTGGCAGCTGCACACAAGTCTGCTGACGGGAAAACACTTGAGAAGTCTGCACCACAAAACCACTGCGCAGGTTTGAAAGCTCAACCCGCAAATCCCTTCCTCTTCCTCATCAGCGGAGACACGGCCAAGAATGCAGATATCTGACAGATGCTGCAGAAGGAATCTAATACAGTAAATTGTGTAGAAGATCAGCTTTTCAACAATGCCTTCCTGCAAATGTCATAGGTACTGTCCACGTTCTGGCTGCATCCAGGAGAAATTGCAATTTGCTTTTAACCCTTTAATGATCATCTACCCCTCCTGTGGCGATGAGGGGTGCAGGTGCGGAGAGAAGGAGGAGAACATTTCAGTGAGCGTTCCTGCGTTATTAACAAGCTGTCAGGCCGGCCATACACTTGGCTATGGACACCTTTGGGGCAAATTTCTTTTTTACGACTGTATTTTACTAATTTTGGGTTAAAGATAATTTTTTCAATTGGTCTTTAGTCAAAATTTGCAGTAGTTTTTGTGACACATGTAGTTAAAAATCTGTCTATTTGAAGCCTGTCCCTCCTGAGTTCAGTCAGCTGTGTAGCTGTCACGCTTCGCTGTGGGAGGGAAACACCACACCGAGCATAGGAGGGAACAGGGAATCGGGCCTGAGAACTAGGGAAGGAAAATGGACACCTCCTAGTGAAAACTCTAACCAAAATCCTGACTGACTACCAGTATGAACAGACCCCAAAGGTAGGCGAGTTTATACGCAGGAATACCTAGAGTCCTATAGGAGCCTGGTACTAATGGCAGGGACAAGACTACCAGTTCCTCCAAAAAGAAGGACGAACAGGAGTCTACTTCAGGCCTAATACAAACAATAGGGAAATGCAACACATAGAACCCAAACTAAATACAAAAAGGGAAAGGAAAGACTTAACTTCAAAGAGGTTATGGAAGCACCAGGAACTCAGCCGAGATCCAACCACAATCTATCCAAAAGGTCCAAACAGAAGCTATAAACCGCACAGCATTGTGGGAGAAGCAACTATTAATAGAGAAGGTTAAATGAGCCTAATAGCCACACCTGGGGAAAGAAGGTGTGACAAGCACCAGAAACAACACAGAAGTCATTTGATCCAAACAGAAAACATGTCAGATGAAACCACGTGTTGCCAGTCTCACCGATCTTCTGCCACCTGTCACGGGAACGTCCGTGACAGTAGCTCTCATCTCTGACGTCCTGACCTCAAACACTCATTTTAGCCATACAGTTATCAGTTAGATAAGAGTTTAGCTATGAGTGTTTATAAAGTCAGGATATCAGAGATCAGAGCTACACATGAGCTGTCAGCTGAGGGACAATCTGCAAATAGACTAATTTTTAAGTGCATGGATCACAAAAACGGCAGATTTTTTTTTTTAATAGATACAAGTTGAAAAAGCCAACAGCTATAATTTCTGATTCCGCCCACCCCCCTTAACACATGCATGTTCTACTCGACCGACCATGCATATGTTCTTGGTAGGAAAAGGGAAATAAGATGCTGCCAGACTCCCTGCTTACCTCCCTAAGAATGAAAGGATGCCTGATCCTCATTAACCCAAATATTTGCCATGCATTGGAGAGTCGGGAGGCCCTATACACATTAGATGGTTGACCAGGTGTTGAATGGAAGCTGAGCTGCTGTACACCAACCCGGCCACTACACAATGGACGGAGCCAGTTTATAGTGCTGGCCTCTGCCGAAAACAGATGATTGGAGGGGGCAGCGGATCCCCACCAATCTGAAATTGATAACCGATTAGGAGGATAGGTCTTCAAAGCTGGAATACCCCTTGTGGTAATGTGTACGGTATAACCGGTGAGGGTGTGTATATCCTGCCCAGATACCTCAGCTGGGTGAGGTAAATGAAGTCCAGAAATGGGGGTCCCTTTTATAGGCAAAAAAGGGGAGCTCCTTTGGCACACCTAGCACTTGCCACATTCGTCTGAATAGCTGGCATCTAATGTTATATTTCTGTGTATAGACAGACACTACTACCAGAGCTGTAGATGATCGCTGGGGGTTAGAGAAGTCTCTCCATCTCCTTTAAAGAAAAGGACTTTTTCCAAGTAGACTGCTGGATTTTCTCTCTATATACATATAACTGGTAGATAGCCCGTCCCAGGATGGTGACTGTAATAGTAAATGCATCCACTTAAGGGCAGAGTTCTTGTCTGCAATCTCTCTATGGTTGTAAGTTGTGATGCAAATGCGGCAGCTATTTCGAATACACAAAATACCCAGAACAAACCAACTTGGAGATGCCTTTGTGTGTTGCCCCACTGGCCTACTTTCATGTTTGCTAGTGTTCACATCACCCCATGACAAACACAGCTTTACTACACAGCAGACATATATACACTCAGCACTGCTCTACACACACCTAACAAACACAGTTCTGCTACATATATATTTCTCTCTCGCTATTATCTTTATAAAAAAAATTAAAAAAAATAATCACGTTTCTCTAATTACACCTCAGTATTCTCTTCCTGGTTCTGGCCCCTCCCACTGGTGACATCAGTAAAGGCTCTTAAGGGCTCTTTCACACCTGCGTTCTTGTCTTCCGGCATAGAGTTCCGTCGTCGGGGTTCTATGCCGGAAGAATCCTGATCAGGATTATCCCAATGCATTCTGAATGGAGAGAAATCCGTTCAGGATGCATCAGGATGTCTTCAGTTCCGGACTGGAACGTTTTTTGGCCGGAGAAAATACCGCAGCATGCTGCGCTTTTTGCTCCGGCCAAAAATTCTTAACACTTGCCGCAAGGCCGGATCCGGAATTAATGCCCATTGAAAGGCATTAATCCGGATCCGGCCTTAAGCTAAACGTCGTTTCGGCGCATATCCGGATCCGACGTTTAGCTTTTTCTGAATGGTTACCATGGCTCCCAGGACACTAAAGTAATGTTTGCCATGGTAAAGTGTAGTGGGGAGCGGGGGAGCAGTATACTTACCGTCCGTGCGGCTCCCCGGGCGCCCCACGCGCATGGATGACGTGATCGCATGGATCACGTCATCCATGCGCATGAGGTGCCCTGACGTCATTCTGGAGCGCCCGGGGAGCCGCACGGACTGTAAGTATACTGCTCCCCCGCTCCCCACTACTACTATGGCAACCAGGACTTTAATAGCGTCCTGGCTGCCATAGTAACACTGAACGCATTTTGAAGATGGATCCGTCTTCAAATGCTTTCAGTTCACTTGCGTTGTTACGGATCCGGCGGGCACCTCCGGCAAATGGAGTACACGCCGGATCCGGACAACGCAAGTGTGAAAGAGGCCTTAGCTTCCAGTGATTGGACACCTCATCTCCTTTCACTGTACCTTAGGGCTAATCAGTATGTAGATGGCGGTGTTCCTCTCCAAGATCGTGCACCCTTCTGCTTGCACTGATCACTCAGATCATATCAGGCAGGGAGAGAGAAGTGTGCAGAGGCACAGCTCTCTCATTAATCCTGCAGTGCTCTGCCAAATCTTTAAAGCGGTTATCTGGGTTCAGAGCTGATCGCTCAGGGCACGGGCTCTTTTGTTTACAATAACACACGGCCAGGCGGAAGCTTCCATTTTACAGGCTAGGGCAGCGCTAAAGCCCGCCCATCAGTGCCGGTGACGTCATCGGGGTTCCTGGCAGCCCCACGGAGAGCCCGGTACGTCACTGGAACTCCGTAAAATGCCTTTGCCCTGCGCGATTTAGCGCAGGGCAAAGGAGGAGCATCGGAGCAGCTCAAGTCAGGGGGGCTGCCTGGGTGAAAATGGAGGTATGGCCGGGTTCAGCTCTGAACCCAGACAACCCCTTTAAGGAAGCAGTCAGGGCGGTAAATGCTTTAGCCTGTCATGTGGTCACCCAGCCACATGGTGGCAGTAGTTCTGTTACAAACCGACACAGGACAGTGCTGCTGGGCTGATTTACAGCCAAGTGAAGTCAAATACCGGACTGGCTTTTAACTGCCGGTCCGGGTTTTGGCAGCACCTGGCGGTCCTTAAATAGGTAGCTGGGCTTAGAAGCCAGGTCTCTGTGTTGGGGTCTGGGAGCCTCGTGTCTGGATAAAGGCTTGCTACCTGTTTAGCGTGAAAACAGGTTGGTGCTGCTATGGTCAAGGACTCTGAGGCAGAACTGCCGCATGGTGTGAATTACCACCAACACCACAAGGTGACTTTTTGCTTGAATATGATGGCTTGTTTTGTCACTTGCCTAAAGTGTGAATAAAACACTGAACTATTTGATCCAAAGAACTTGCCTCTATACTGCGTCCGCTAATCCTGTCTACTAGAGCGACACCCCACAATATATATATTTTAGATATAACTTTAGGCCATTGAATAGCAAAAGTTCATGTCACACAGGTCAAATATCTAGATCTATACTGGTCTATGCCAAAACAGCCTGGCCGCTCAGCCCAAACTGCTTAGGACTCAATAGTTTAAGATCACCAGTAAACTCCATGGCCTACATTACTTCCGTATCAGACTGCACTGCAGTGAAGTTCGGGTTGGCTAAAGACACAAGATTAAAAGTAACCGATAGGTTTAACTTTTGCCCAATACCACTAGAAACATACATAAAAAAACATCACTTTTTAACTATAAGCTGATCCAACAGATCTGTCACTGATGGCCGATAATCAGTGGTAAGGGTCAAAGTCTATGGCTGCTTTACGGGGACAGAACTATGGAGGATCTTCTGCACGCAATTTCCAACCTGTCTACAACTCAAAAAAGAAGACCGTATTCAAATTTTTTTAAGACGCTAATGCCAATAAATATGTGGAGAATTTACAATGTGGTGACTGTGCCCAAGTCTGACTGTAAAGTGCACCAAATTTTGGCACATAACGATGCATCCACTTTTAGACTGATTCAAAAAGCAAATGTAAAATGGACTAAGATGCCATGGACTAACATGCTACTAAAGCTTGCCAAAATTTTGACGCGAAGTAAGCCAAGCAATAGTTGGTACACAGTCAAAGAAATGTGTCTACAAGCCCTGCACCCCTGCATCATTTATCTAAAAGGAGGACAAGGTAAATATAAAAAGGTGGACCCTGCATGCTTTCAGATGACTCAATCTTAAATAGTTATTGTATTTTCACACAATTTCATTTACTAGAGAATGGTGCAACTAGCAAATTTGTAAATCACTACAGTTAAAAAAAATCTGCCTACATCCACCTGAAAGAAAGCTGTAAAGTCATGGGCACTAGGGGTCTCACTTCCACAGTCCACCTAATCTGCGTGTTGTCAGGCAAGATCCGTCCTTAGTAATGGAGATAGCAGAGAGGAAGTGGGGGCGTGTCAGAGGTAGCTGAGATCCTGAGCCTGCTCCTAAAGACTATAGGAGCCACCTGTGGGTCTGCAAGTGTGACTTCCCCCTCCTTATCTGTTCTGTGAAAACAAACATAGTGGGAAGAAAAGGAAAGAGAGTCACAGCAGTACAGTGCTGGTAGATTCCACAGAAGGGAGATGCCCTCTGCTTGTGAGAGAAATGCATCTAGCTGTACAGCTGAAAAGTGTAATATGGTTGAAAAACACATTATGGAAGCTCAAAAAATGCCTATTCCTTCACAGTTATGATTGTACAAAGAAGCACAGCCATTATGGAAACTTTCTTTGAAAAGTCGGGTATGCTTTAAGCTGGCCATACACATCAGCTCCATTGCTGCTGATCAGTCAACGTAGACTAAACTGGCTGATCGGGGAATGTGTTAAAAATAAAATAAAAGATCCCCTGGTTCTTGAGCACAAAGGCGAAAGATAGGACAAGTTCAGACGATCCTTCCACAGATGTGTAGTTTCCGGCCCGGTCAACTGCATTTTCACTTGACAGTCGCAGGTCTGCCTGGTGCATTACTGCACACACACTTCCCACACTTTTTTTTATAAATGTCGTTACCATTGAATATTATCATTCAAAGCGGCTAGTGACCTGGTCTGGACTTAAAGACAATCACCAGTTTCTTATTTGAAGACCTTACCTATTCGAAGGTCTCGCTGTAAAAGACTTTTATCGTAAATGTAAAAGGATAAATTGTGGAATGTTCTTGGAATTTCAAAGTAAAAATCTTCTCCATAAAACGGGCTGCAGAAATAGGAAATGAAAGCATTTTAGAAAAAGGGAAAAATGAAAAACACAACAGAAAACAACTACATCATCTACAAGCAATGTCAGACTGCACGCACAATGGGGCGAATTTATTACGAGGGGAATACTTGAAGTCATTTTGTTTGAGTTTACTTTGGCATACTTTGAGACAAATTTATCCGATGGCGCATGTTGTTTGTTAGATTTGGAACATTTTTCAACCTTACACTTTTGTTTAGAAACGCTGCGCCAGGTTTCTGCACCACCCTCCTACTGGAGTGATTTTGGTACTTTTTTGTCTGAGTAATAAATCTGGAGTGAAACTCATTAGCATAGCTAACCACACCCACTTTCCCACCAACTTTTCAAAAATTGAATTGATTGGTGTATGAAAACCAAAAAGTTGCGTAATTTGCGGTAGTGACTCCCAAACAGTCACAAAAGCCCAATTTTGCGACTTTTTTTAA
The DNA here is from genome assembly GCF_905171765.1 of Bufo bufo. Lineage (NCBI taxonomy): Eukaryota > Metazoa > Chordata > Amphibia > Anura > Bufonidae > Bufo > Bufo bufo. The sequence continues at coordinate 120,433,858 of NC_053392.1, forward strand.
AGACAGAATTCTGGAGGGCTGAGTAGATAAATTCCCCCCAACGTCTCTAAAGTTTAAACTCTGAGAAACAGGCAATATAGAAGAGGAGATAGAATGGATGCAGCGGTCACATGCCATTCAAACTGATGTCACTGCTGCCGCCACTGGCTGTCTAGAATAGGCACGTCTGCAATATAAACAGAGTTCCACAGGGCACCATGGCGCTGGAGTGTAGGGGGGGGGGGGGGGGAATTTGAAAGACATGTAAGATAATGTGCCCATTTGTTATTTTAAGCCATGAGCAATTGCCAAAAAACACTTTTTTTTTTTAAAGGAATTCTGTAACTTCTGTGATGGCAGTCAGTACTTTTTGAGTAATGACATGCTGAAACCAACGCCAATGCTGCGAGGGAGAAGAGTCTGATGGGGCTCGCCACAAGCGCCCTCCCCCACCTACAGATGATCACCAACAGGTTCCTTTCCCATTGTGCATAGCACAGAAACCTGTCAATCATCACCAAAAGCAGGGGCGCACAACCTGCGGTCCGGGGGCCACATGTGGCCCTTGATACCATTCTGTGCGGTCACCAACCATCTGGTAGCAGACATTTATGTCTATGTCTTGTGGCTGCTCAAATGTATTTTTCATGTATTCTCCCATTAGATGGAAGTCCTGGAACTATAACTAGACATTAAATAGTATATACTGTAAGTTCAATATGCCCTAAATACAGTATTTCTGTTGTCAATACCCCTTTAAAAGTTATTTTCGGGCCTTGACGGTTCAGTCTGACAATGTGGCCCCCACTCCTGATCTAGAGGCATGGGTCAGGTGAGTGCAGCAAGCCTCATCAGACTCATCTCCCTCGCAGCACTGGTGCGCGATGCTGGGGTCGGCATGTCAGTACTCTAAGACCCCTTGCAGACAAGCGTGTCCGGATTAGGTCCGGATGCGTTGCGTCTGCGATCAGGGAAAATCGTGCGAGTAGGTACGCATTTGCAGTCAGTTTTGACTGCGATTGCGTTCCGATGTTTAGTTTTTATTGCGCGGGTATGAACCCGAATGAAGTTCGGGTTTGGGTTAGGTATTCTGTAGATTTTAATATTTTCCCTTATAACATGGTTATAAGGGAAAATAATAGCATTCTTAATACAGAATTCTTAGTAAACTGTAGATTGAGGTGTTAAAAAATAAAAAAAATTAACTTACCTGTTCCAATTGATCGCAGCCGGCATCGTCTTCTTGCTTCTTCTTTCAGGACCTGCAAAAGGACCTTTGGTGACGTAATCGCGCTCAGGTGACGTCAGCGCATATCCTGCTGAATAAAGATATATATCATGTGGTGAGCGCGATTACGTCACCAAAGGTCCTTTTGCAGGTCCTGAAAGAAGAAGCAAGAAGAGGATGCCAGATGTGCCATCATTTGGAAAAAGTTAGTTAATTTTTTTATTTTTTTAACACCTCAATCTACAGTTTACTAAGAATTCTGTATTAAGAATGCTATTATTTTCCCTTATAACCATGGTATAAGGGAAAATAATACAGGGAATACACTTTAATGGGGTCCATGGTTGCTTTCAAACCTATCATCTCCTAGCAACCATGCGTGAAAATCGCACTGCATCCGCACTTGCTTGCGGATGATTGCGATTTTCACGCATCCGCATTCATTTCTATGGGGCCACGCAGAATAAAGAACATGCTGCGATTTTCACGCAACGCACAATTGATGCGTGAAAATCACCGCCCATATGCACAGCCCCATTGAAGTGAATGGGTCCGGATTCAGTGCGGGTGCAATGCGTTCACCTTATGCACTGCACCCGTACGGAATTCTCGCCCGCGTGAAAGGGGCCTAAAAGTCCTGAGTGCAATCACAGAAGTGACAGACCGTTGAAATCAGAGGGTCCGTCAGTACACTATACTGCCCTCAGTGAGGACAGCATATTGCTTGGTGACAGGTCTCATTTAACCCTTTCGCTACCAGCGCTGTACATCTACGGGGCTGGAGCAATGTGTAAACATGGCGCCCGCTCATACGTGCAGTGGGCGCCATGGCCGGCAGATCTTTGCTGTTTCAAACAGCAGAGACCTGCGGCTAATTACCGTGACCGGCAATAATGCCGGTCCCGGTAAGTAAATGCTTTAGATTCCGTGATCAAGTGAGATCACGGCATCTAAATGCGCAAAAACCCGGAAGCGCTTCCTACCGATACACCGTGTGGCCAATTGGGGCTGAAAAAGTGTTCATGCTGCATTTCTTATTTTGGCCACCAGATGGCAGGCCAGGATAAGAAATGAGCAATATTCAGTTTAAATAGTATTTAAAAAATCCCTGATAGAACAAAATTAAAAATTAAAAAACATAATTTATAGGCTCATATATGAGCCTCAAAATCATCACAAAAAAAATTAAAAATGTTATAGAAGTTTAAATCACCCCCCTTTGCGTATAATTCAAAAATAAATACATAAATAACAATAAATGTAAAAATCATGGGCATCACCACGACCAAAAACGTCCATACTATTAAAATAGAAAAATAAAATTGCGTAACAAATTGCGTAATGGAAAAAAGGGTTAAAATGGCCGATTTGCCATTTTTTCATTGCTTCTCTTACTGAAAAAATGTTTATAAAATGTGAACAAACAGTCACGCACACAAATGAGCCCCTAAACAGCTCAGTAGACATAAGCATTAAGTTATGGGGTCAAAATATGGTGATGTAAAAAAATTTATAAATTTTTTATCAAAGTCTAAATTTATTTTTACACTATTTAGACATAAAACCTATACATATAGGGTATCGTTGTAATCGTACTGACCCAGAGAATGAAGGGCATGGGTCAGTTTTGCCGGAAGCGAAATGCTCTGGGAACAAAACCCGTAAAACTGAGTTTTTTTTCCAATTCCACCCATTTTTTTACCGCTTCCCATTACATTTTATGCCGTAATTAATGGTGGCATTAGAAAGTACAACTTGTCCCGCAAAAACTAAGCCCTCATACAGCTATGTGGACGGAAATATAAAAAAAAGTTACGGCTGAAGGAAAATAGGGAAGAAAGATGAGAAAACATGAAAAAAAAAAAAAAAAAAAAAACACGAAAAAACCTCCGGTAGTGAAAGGGTTAATTGTAACACAGAGTTTGAATATATAGTTTGTGCCTTCATACTCACTTGCCCTGTAAAGCTGTGCTACCACAAACCAGCTGTGAAATGTATTGAGAGGACTCCAGAGCACACAGAGGAGTCCTCTCAATGCATTTTACTGCTAGTACCTTATTAGACTCTGCATCACTTACACTATACACCGTCTGGAGGGTGTTTTGGAGCAGATACATTCCTGTTATACGGTACCAATGGAGTGTAATGCAACGTTAAAAGACCCTAAAACTGATCAGAAGATTTCTTTCTTTTTATTTATTTTTAATCAGATCATTTTTATTAAAGATTTTCAAGAAAACAAGAACAGTGCAAAGCACCTCCCATGCGAATGTATTTCTGAAATAACTATGCTCATGGCAGTACAATTTTGCCTACTTCTCAAGGTCCACGCTACGCCGAGACGTGCAGCATCCAGCCCAATGTGCACAATCCACATACTCCACTGACAATCCAACAGGCTGTGATATCACCTATTGTGAATTGTGGATCCTGAGTTATCTATATAACTGTCATTCTAATTCTGCATGTAATGATAGGGAAATATATAAAAAAGAGCATCTGTCAGCAGATTTGAACCTATGAATCTGCCTGACTTGTTACATGTGCGCTTGGCAGCTGAAGGCATCTATGTTGGTCCCATGTTCATATGTGCCCACATTGTTGAGAAAAAAAATTGCGTTTTTAATATATGCAGATGATCTTCTGGGAGCAATGGGGGCGTTACCGTTACACCTAGATGCTCTGCTCTCTCTGCAGCTGCTGCGACGTCTGCGCTTTGATCGACTTTAGGAGAAATCAGAGCCAGGCGTGACCACGTTTTCACTCCCTGCCCTGTTAGTCAAAGTGTAGAGGACACAGCAGTTGCAGAGAGAGCAGAGCCTCTAGGTGTAATGGCAACTCCCCAGTTGCTCCTAGAGGCTCTTTTGCATACATTAAAAACTTAATTTTTCTCAGCAATCCAGGCACATATGAACATGGGACCAACACAGGTGCCTTCAGCTGCCAAGCGCACTTGCAACAGGTCAGCCATAGGTACAAATCTGCTGACAGATGGCATTTAAGTAAATACTAATGTCTTCCTAAAATATAAAGAAATAGAACGAATAAACGGCAAACCTTTTTTTTTTTTTTCTACGTTAGTGAAAAAAATAAAAAAGAAGACACAGGGAAACCACGTCAGCAAAATACCAACCGGATCTGGGGTTTGTGCAATATTCATTTACTGAAGAAGCAAGCAGAGGAAATGATGCAAAAATATGAGACCAACTGCTGCCGTAACTACATTACAACTTCCTATGAACCTGTGGCCTTGTTTCATGTCATATTAACGTCTAGATAAGTTTATTGTAAAAAAACAGCATTTTCCTTATGTTACTACAATATGTGACCAAAGGCACCTAGATGACTATTGCCTAGACACTACAGTCACCGGGCTACAAGAGTTCACTAAGATAAAGCGGAAACTGGTAAGACATGCTGAACTCATTGTTAAAAAAGAAACCCCTGTGCGGTTTGTGTCAGTTTTTCTTTTCTTTATTCATAGCCCACAGTTTCCTGCGCACAGACTGCTTTTAGGCAAATGTATGTAGAAACAGGATTATGTATGAAACGTCTGACCCTGCAAAAAATACACACGTACTTCACACTGGAGTTTAGTTCTTGATGAAACATAGTGTTCCCTGACCAGTGGCTGGTGTACTGTATACAGAACCATGTGGCTCCCCGGCCGTGATGGCAATCTACGGCTGCAGAGACTGAGTCATCTGAACTGGTTTGCCATAACTATCTAGACAGTGGAATGAGAGAGTCCACCAGATACACTTCACTAAATGCTTGGACGACTATTTTGGCAGGCTTTTCTTTTTCTATACATTTATATCTCAGCTTTTTCTAACTTCAGTTGTACACGGGGGGCAGGTGTTATCAGTGATTGATAGCATTCCCTGTGAAAGTGTGTATACAGAGATAGCTGTTAGTCACTGATCATTGTACACTCACCACACTGCACTGCTCTGTGTCCTCTGAGGGCAGCCATGACAGATCACTGACACGAAGCTGCTGTCCCCTCACACAGTAGGGTCTCCATGTTCTCCTATGTGAAACAGCTTGAGCCTCTCTGCCCCGTCATCTCTCTCCTCTGTCAGCTCTTATATGCAGGAAGACCAGTGTCAAGCTACATCTATTAGAACTACACTGGAGAGTCAGCACATACAGATAGTACAGACAGGAAGTGTGAGTCACAAGCATTATATAACTGCAGCTAATCACTGCATACACTCACCTACTATATATATCTGTACTTCTGGAACTTTGCATTGGAGAGACTTTATGAGGGACATTCATCGAGACTGGCGTTCCCATTTGCCAGTCTTGAACCCTCTGCACTGGAGTGGGATGCACCTAATTGAAGAAGCACATGCCTCTTAATAAATCAAGCGCATCTCTGCTCTGCTGTGCACCAGAAACTGGGGGATGGTTCAGACTTCATCTATAACTGACCCCAGTTTCTGGCGTAAGTTATAGTAAATCCAGCAAGCCGCACAAAGCCCCACCTCCATTTATCTGCACTTCGGAAAAGTGTCAAAACCCTTTAAAAGTTGCAAATTATGGCGCATATATGGTGTGCGCCATAATCGGTGACTTTTTTACACCACAATATTGGTGTAATGCCCTTAGTAAATGTCCCTCCTTATGTTCAACAGAATACAGGGAGAGGTGGGTCCTGAGAGCTACCAGGATTGATCTGATAGGTAATGATATCCTCCAGTAGTTTCCAGGAAGTCAGCCGCAGGGAGACATTGAGTTCCTGTTTACACAGCAAGGAGTCAGACTTGCGGTTGTTGTGGAAATTTTATTAGGATGTATTTCTAATATATTGTGTATTGTCATCATGTCTCTCAGTGTCAGGGTAAACCATTGGAGTGGATATCTTCCTGTGTATTTGGAGACACAGCTGCCGGGCGCAGAGGTCTCCGTCGGCGAATGGTCCAATGTGCTATGTTCTGGGCTGTGGGCCGGGGGAGACTGATGTGTTCAGCAGAGCAGTGTTTTCTTGGCTGATGTATGGACGCCGGCTAGGGCCCCCGCGCAAGACGCAGATTTATTGGCTTGGAGTGGATGCATTTGTTAGGAGAACAATATATGAAAGGAACGTTTGTTGTCTCTAGTGCGCCTGATCAGCCGCTGGAGATAATGACGTTGTCCTGTAAATAAACATGCATGAGGATCATAGTAACTTTATTTGGCATTGATCACTGAGCAAGGCTGGATAAAGTTCACTCCAGTGGTAATGGGAGGTTATAGTATACATGTGTTTGTTAGCTGGCTATGTTATTTTAAATGCTTATCTTCCTATGTCATCACTTCCTGTATGTTATCACTTCCTGCATCCTTGTTACATGAAGTAAGTGGTCGGGTGACGGGCCAGCCCCTTTTCTATTGTTACACCTTTTGTGAGTGAGAAATAAAAGTGAACAGACTGGGCAGGAGCTAGGGAGGTGCTCAGCAAGAACTCAAGATGATAACACCTTTGTCTGTGTCGTGAAGAGATTTACCTTTCCTTACACAAAGTCTGATGCGAGCGGATTTCTACTACAAATATTTCTATTACAAGGTCACATGACCAGCTTCCCATAATGAAAAGGTTCAAAATGTATGGATGCAACCGAGTTGGAGTGTAAGAAACTACCCTGCTAGAATACTGGTGGTGAGTTAGTAATATATGAGAAAAAATAAAATAAAAATAATAATAATAAAAACACCCCGGGGTGAAAATCCACCAAATAAATTGACATATGGACAATAGATGAGAATTTAGGGGTTATGGGGTGTTCAGTATTGATAGCCTATCCTCAGGATAGGTAACCAATATCTGATTGGTGGCGGTCTGATGCCTGCCAATCCGCTGCTTAAAGTGAGCGCCATGTTCTTTTCCTAGGCCAGTGATATCCTGTTTACAGGTCACATGACCTATTTTGCAGTTGTAATACTAAGCACAGCCACTATATAATGTATGGTGCTGTGCCTGGTAAGTTGGGAGGAAGCTGTAGTGTCCACCGGAGCGCTGCAGCCTCCTCAAACCGCTGATAGTGGGAACGCCCGGTCATCGGACTCCCCACCGATCTCCAGAGGACAGGTCATCAATAGCAAACTCCCAGAAAACTCCTTTAATATATATCTTTCTGGTACTGTATTACACCGTACATGTAATAGGCCATGTGCGCATGCAGTCTATATGAGGAACATCTTGTGAGAAAGTGTCGCCCAGAGATTTTGTCTTAATGGAAAGCATTGACAGCAAGTGAATTATAAGAACTTGGGCTCGGATTCATCAAGACCGGTGTCTGCTACGTCGGTCTTGATGGTGCCTGCGCGGCCAGAGGAGCCATGTAATTTAGGACGAGGCACAATCAGTGCACAGTCCTACGGCAGTCCAAGCGCCAGAAAGAAATCTACGGCATATCGCAGTCATTACTTATCATGCCAGTTTCTAGAGTAAAAAAAAAAATGAATGAATGATCCAATTGGCCCCGCTCACGCTCCGCCTTTGTCACACCCCCCCATCTATAAAATTGGCACGGGCGATGTAAAATGGCAATTGTGTCGAGAAAAGTTGGGATTTGTACGTTTTCTATGCCAAAAACAGGCATATGGGGGGATAATAAATTCCCTCCTTTATCTTTTTCATGATTTACATACTGTCTTGCAGGCCGACAACACCAACGCATACATGCATACCAGCCCGAGATTATTTGGCTGGGCCGGTCTGATCCTACCAACAGACATGGAACCTGTCACTGTGTTTGGGTCTGGTCCCGGTCATCTGACATTTGGAGGCATTGAGGAAAGGCTTTCAGGCATCTAAATTATAACAAAACCATAAACAAATATATATAATAATAATAATATCCTTTCTTACTTGAGAGACTTTTCAACAACACTGGTCCTAAAGATCTCTTCCTGGTCCAGATTAACCGTGCAGAAGCAATCTCTCATCTTGTTTGGTCCTGGATAAGGCAGCAGATTTTTGGCCTCACCTGTAAATGAAAAGAAGATCACACCGTTAACACAGCGGGAGGTGTAAAGTTTTATTTTATTTTTTTTACACAAAGAGCGAATGACACACAACTATGATGTCCATCGTCATACTGGATCTATTGTGTGTGCGCCTGAGATAAGGAAATTAGATTGTGAGCCCCTCGGTACACTGATCCAGATTATGTTAGTGCTATATAGGCTATAAGACCAACCTATAAAACAAACCTAAAAGTAGATTACACAGTATAGTACAGTGTAGACAGTTACGCAACATGTGGCACTTGTGGGATTCGTTCTCTAGAAGGAAACAGCCCTTTCCTGTGATGCAAACTGACAGATCCAGCGTCAGAACGGTAACACCACTCAACAGCAACTACTACAGCCCTACATCTGAGGGCGTATCCTAAACCTAAAACATCCCGAGCAGCCGTGTTTCGAGGTACCTCTATGGAACCTGAATTTGGCAGCGTGGGGACAAAAGAAAAAAATCTCACAAACCGCGACATTGGCACAGAGCCAAGAGATTTTTAAAGCATTAAAATGTCATAGTATGAAACTATCTATTAAATGCACAATGTCAACCTTAATAAAGCACAAAAAGGGACACAAATCTCACTTTTATTAGTGCGTTATTGTCTTGTATACAAAATTTAAGTACAGAAGCAAAGTGCTATGGAACCGCTAATCCAGAGGACAAGCAATAGGAGACATTTAGTCCCCGTTCACAGGATCAAGCTGCTGGAGTTCACCGTGTCTGACATTGCCGGATCGGATACGACCGTGTACCGTCAGATCCTCATTGACTATAATGGGATCCAGTGGTGATCTGTTCACTTTTCCCGCATAAATGCAGAGTGTCGGCCAGAAAAATACCACAGTCCATCAGATCAGGCGAGGGAATTCACAACATGAACGTGGCCTTACTGAACAAAACATGAAGGTATTCTGTATTTACCCATTCTCAAAATGTGTTACAGCAAATTGCGGAACGGGTGCGGACCCATTCATTCTCTGAGGGGCAGGAATGGATGCGGACAGCACACAGTGTGCTGTCCGCATCCGCATTTCCAGAGCGCGCCCACGATCGTCTGTGGCTCCGGAAAAAAAAATAGAACATGTCCTATTCTTGTCCGCAGTTGCGGACAAGAATAGGCAGTTCTATGGGGGTGCCAGCCGGGTGTATTGCGGATCTGCAATACACTACGGTTGTGTGAATGGACCCTTATCCTCCAGATCTGCTTTGTTTGATTTAAAGGGATTGTGCCACAAAAAAATATTCTATCAGTTTTCAAACCAGCACCTGGAACTGGATACTTTTGTAATTGCATTTAATTAAAAAAAGCCACTGAGTTATTCAATAAAACATATTTGTATAGCGCCACCTGCTGTTTTTTTTTCTTATTACTTTGACCTGCTCACTGAGAAGGCCGCACATGCTCAGTTTCATCCTACAACTGCCTCCTGAGCTGTGATAGGGAGAGCTGAGACACGCCCCCTGAGCTGTGATAGGGAGAGCTGAGACACGCCCCCTTAGCTGCAGCAGAAAAGACACTCCCCTTCAGCTGTCAGCTTGATATAAATCTAGCAGAGCAATGAATGGGGAGATCTCTGGATCTGGAAAGGTATTGTCATGGACTATATGATGTCTAATTTCCATTTTTTACATCAGTCATGGGAGTCCATTACAGCTCCACCTCCTTGACATCTGGAAGTTTTCTGTGATGACTACTTGTGCGCCCGCAGCCAGTATCCACCAGTGTGATCCATTTATGCATATTTAGTTGTTGTGAGAGTATAACCTATAGCCTTGTTGGGATTTGTAGACGCTATTACTGGCTGTACCATCCGATTTTTTTCCTATATTTTATGTAACAATCTTTGTGTCCTACAGCAGACAGGGAGGGAGGATCCTGCAGCAGCCACCTGTCTTACAGCCAGACACAGTAAGGGTCCATTCACGCGCCCGCAACTGTTTTGTGGTCCGCAAATTGCGGATCCGCAAAACACGGACAATGGCCATGTGCGTTCCGTATTTTGCGACTCCGCACATGGCCGACACTATAATAGAAATGCCTTTTCATGTCCGTGGCTGCGGACAAGAATAGGACATGTTCTATTTTTTTGCGGAGCCGCAGAACGTGTGCTGTCCGCATCTTTTACAGCCCCATTGAAAATAAATGGGTCCGCACCCGTTCCGCAAAATTGCGGAACAAATGCGGACCCATTTTGCAGACATGTGAATGGACCCTGAGGAGAAGGAGGGAGGACATGACTATGCTCCTGGGACACAGAGGGGATTCCTTTATATATTCCTCAGTTCAAGTTGTAATATGAGGCAGAATAAGTGTATGGCAAAGATTAAAGGAGTAATTGCAGGATTATTTTTATTTTCTTGTGCATGCCTATGGTTAGCGTTCCTATAAAATGGTTTTCTGAGATTTTTTAAAAATTTTTTCACTGATGACCTATCCTCTGGTTGGGGTCCAACACACGAGACCCCTGCCAATTAGCTATTTTGAGAAGGAAGCGGCTCTTCTATCTTCACTGCTCATCGAGTGCTGTACATCGTATAGCGGTTGTGCTTGGTATTGCAGCTCAGCCCCATTCATTTGAATGACGCTGAGCTGCTCCTAGGCCTAGTGATCGATGAACGTGAACAGCTGATCAGCGAGGGTCCTAGGTGTTAGACCCCGACCTATTAGATACTGATGACCTACCTAGAGGATAGGTCATCAGAAAAAAAAAAAATAATAATAATAATAATAATTCGGAAAACCCCTTTAAACACCATCCAAATTAGACGAAAAGGAAGTTTTCTACAAATAATGCATTTCTTTAGAGGTATGGTGCATTGTCAAAAAAAGAAAAAGGGGACGCAAGGTCTTCTGGATGGACAATCCCACAAAAAGGCAATGGCCAACTGTACTAAGAAAAAGTGCTAGTGCTGCCCCAAGCAACCAATCAGATCACCTATTTAATTTTAATCTGGAGAGTTAAAGCAGAGATCTGATTGGTTGCTGTGGGCCTCACTGATGCATTTTGCAGACCAAGTTTATACATTTCTCATTTTTGGAATTTTGTGGAAGCTGCTGTCATGGAGACGGAGAGACACTGGCGTCTCCTCCTCCTTGCTCTGAATGTTGAAAATACCGGGGGCCACAGCGGGAGAACGGAGCGGCGCCCTGGAATAATAGTAAGTGCACTTAGATCCCTGGGCGCCGCTCTATGCAGCCTGCCACTAAGTTCATATTCTTTGGACCCACGAAAGGTCCTCTTTGACTCCTTTATACAATTGTCTGCAGCAGTATAACAGACCTGGCACCCGGCCTCAATAACAGGGCATGCGATCTGTGGCACCTGAGGGGTTAATTGCCGCGTATCGCATGCCCTGTTATTGAGGCCGGGTGCCCGGTCTGTGATACCGCTGCCTATACTTACGTTTTACATTCATTGGTGGCGCAGTGGCGACAGCTCCTCCCCTGCTATCTCCCCATTGGTGGTAGTGGCGGCCGCGTCACAGTGGAGAGGGAGGGACTCCTTCCTTCTCCACTGTGCTACTGAAGAGAATTTAGGCTGTGCAGGATCGCGGCGGTACAGTCGCAAATGGCGACAAGACTAAAAAGTCTTGTCGCCATCTGCAAATTTTAAGTCTCATTGGCGACCATTTTGGTCGCCATCTGGAGCCCTGCCCCTCCAAACCATCTTCAACTCTGCTGCCCGATTAATTCACCTTGTTACTTCTCCACCTCCACCGATCCCTTCACTTGCTCCTCGTTGCCTAACAAATATGTGTTTCCCCTTCCCTTGTAGATTTTGAGCACTCGGAGGCAGGGTCCTGTCCCCGTCTGCCACAAAGTTAGTCCATGCTTATTGTACTTTTTTTTGTTTTATATTATGTATACCCATTTTCATATGTAAGGTGCCCTGGAATCAATGGTGCTTTAAAAGAAGCCAATTTTATAACTGAGGCATACCCAGAATGGTTTCTGACCAGATCTCTGGAAACGCTTCACATCCCATTCCAGTTTGTCTGAACAAAGTGTCCTAAAAGCAGCGAAGTTCACTATATATAGTTACATTACCAAGAATATCGAACATATAAAAAAATAATAATACAAACTTGACTGTTTATGGAGCACCGAAGGGCGAGCGACAGCACAACAAAAAGGGATTTCATAATATTCAGTAGGGAAGTATGCTTAGAAAAACATTAGAAGCAGAGATGATCTAAAGTGCGTGGGTGGAAGAGGCTGAGCAAGAACATATTACTTAACAGAAAGGGATGTGGATGAATGTACTGCTTAAAGGTGCAACATCATGAATTTTTTCCCCCATCAAAAAAATTATAAACTGGCTTCATATTGGTAAATTAGTAGTTACCTCCATAACCAAGGTTTGTTAGTTATATTTTACTGACTTATAGATAGTGGCATCTTCCCATTCAGTTGCAGAAGCCATTTTTTTGCAAAAATAACAAGAAATGCAGTCATATTGGTTGCCACTTTTGACTTCTCTTCTCCAACATGGACAACACATTTGTAGACATGTGTCACGCACGTTCCTGCGACAGGTGGCAGGAGATCGGTGAGACAGGCAACAAGTGGTTTGATCTGACATGTATTCTGTTTGGATCAAATGACGTCTGTGTTGTTTCTGGTGCTTGTCACACCTTCTTTCCCCAGGTGTGGCTGTTAGGGTCATTTAACCTTCTCTATTTATAGTTGCTTCTCCCACAATGCTGTGCGGCTTATAGCTTCTGTTTGGACCTTTGGATAGATTGCGGTTGGATCTCGGCTGAGTTCCTGGTGCTTCCATAGCCTCTTTGAAGCCAAGTCTTTCCTTTCCCTTTTGCATTTTGTTTGGGTTCTGTGTGTTGCATTTCCCTATTGTTTGTATTAGGCCTGAAGTAGACTCCTGTCCGTCCTTCCTTTTGGAGGAACAGGTAGTCTTGTCCCTGCCATTAGTACCAGGGTCCTAAAGGGCTAGAAAGGACTCTAGTTATTCCTGCGTATGAACTCACCTACTTTTGGGGACTGTTCATACTGGTAGTCCGTCAGGATTTTGGTTAGGGTTTTCACTAGGAGGTGTCCATCGTCCTTCCCTAGTCCTCAGGCCTAATTCCCTGTTCCCCCCCTTCCCTCCTATGCTCGGTGTGGTGTTTCCCTCCCACCTCGAAGCATGACAACATGTTCTGCACACACTCTAGTAACTTGAGAGGGGGGGGGGGGAACGCAATAATGTTTGTATGTAAAGTAATTGACTTTAGTAATAAGACTTAAGACTTTTGGATGAGGCAATTTTTATATTTTGTTTAAATGATCCTTTTGACTTAGGGTGCTGCCACAGTACATTTTGGGCACATTTTTGGCTTGTAAAAACTGCCTTGAAATGTTTTTCTTTTTGGGTTGGTGTTTTTTTTTGGGCTACTTTCACATTGGTGTTTCTGGGTTCGCTTGTGAGATCTGTTTCAGGGCTCTACAAGATTAGGCAGAAAGAGGCCAAGCAAGTTATAAGAACTTCTAAAGCGCAGGCAGAAGAAAAACTAGCTCAGTCTATGAAAAAAGGGGATAAGACATTCTTCAGATATATAAATGAAAAAAGGAAATTAAAACAAGGAATAACTAAATTAAAAACAAAAGACGGAAGGTATGTAGAAGAGAATAAAGGGCTAGCCGACTGCCTTAATGAATACTTCTGTTCAGTTTTTACAAAAGAAAAAGAAGGAGAAGGACCTCCACTAGAAAGGATGACTAATAAATCGTTTGATACATGTGTCTTTACAGAGGAAGATGTTCTAAGTTTGCTGTCTAAAGTGAAGACAAATAAGTCACAGGGGCCTGATGAGATACACCCAAAATTATTAAAAGAGCTTAGTGGTGAGCTGGCAAAACCGTTAACAGATTTATTTAACCAATCATTAGTAACAGGAGTCGTCCCGGAAGATTGGAAATTGGCAAATGTCGTGCCCATTCACAAGAAAGGTAGTAGGGAGGAATCGAGCAACTATAGACCAGTGAGTCTGACATCAATAGTAGGCAAATTAATGGAAACCCTATTAAAGGATAGGATTGTGGAACATCTAAAATCCCATGGATTGCAAGATGAAAAACAACATGGGTTTACTTCAGGGAGATCATGTCAAACAAATCTTATAGATTTTTTTGACTGGGTGACTAAAATAATAGACGGTGGAGGTGCAGTAGACATCGCATATCTAGATTTTAGTAAGGCTTTTGACACTGTCTCACATAGAAGACTTATCAATAAACTGCAGTCATTGAGCATAGACTCGCATATGGTTGAGTGGATTAGGCAGTGGCTGAGTGACAGACAACAGAGGGTTGTAGTCAATGGAGAACATTCAAAACAAGGTCATGTTACCAGTGGGGTTCCACAGGGATCTGTACTGGGACCAATTTTGTTTAATATCTTCATAAGTGATATTGCAAAAGGCCTCGATGGTAAGGTTTGTCTTTTTGCTGATGACACAAAGATATGTAACAGGGTTGATGTTCCTGGAGGGAAACGCCAAATGGAAAAGAATTTAGGAAAACTAGAAGAATGGTCAGAACTCTGGCAACTGAAATTTAATGTGGATAAGTGCAAGATAATGCACCTGGGGCGTAAAAACCCAAGGGCAGAATATAGAATATTTGACACAGTCCTGACCTCAGTGTCTGAGGAAAGGGATTTAGGAGTAATTATTTCAGAAGACTTAAAAGGTGGGAAGACAATGTAATAGAGCAGCACGAAATGCCAGCAGAATGCTTGGATGTATAGGGAGAGGTATAAGCAGTAGAAAGAGTGAAGTGCTTATGCCGCTGTACAGAACACTGGTGAGACCTCACTTGGAGTATTGTGCGCAGTACTGGAGGCCATATCTCCAGAAGGATATAGATACTCTAGAGAGAGTTAAGAGAAGAGCTACTAAACTAGTACATGTATTGCAGGATAAAACTTACCAGGAAAGGTTAAAGGACCTTAACATGTATAGCTTGGAAGAAAGAAGAGACAGAGGGGATATGATAGAAACTTTTAAATACATAAAGGGAATCAACTCGGTAAAGGATGAGAGCATATTTAAAAGAAGAAAAACTACCACAAGAGGACACAGTTTTAAATTAGAGGAGCAAAGGTTTAAAAGTAATATAAGGAAGTATTACTTTACTGAGAGAGTAGTGGATGCATGGAATAGCCTTCCTGCAGAAGTGGTAGCAGCAAATACAGTGAAGGAGTTTAAGCATGCATGGGATAGGCATAAGGCCATCCTTCATATAAGATAGGGCCAGGGGCTATCCATAGTACTCAGTATATTGGGCAGACTAGATGGGCCAAATGGTTCTTATCTGCTGACACATTCTAGGTTTCTATGTTTCTCACAACCGGCCCAAAATGTATCAGTTAAGCCCCAATGCATTCTGAATGGATAAGGATCAGAATTAATCAATTTGGCTGCGTTTGGCCTCCGTTGCGTTTTGGTGACAGTCTGACTGACTATGTGTAGCCAAACGGATCCGCCCTGACTTACAATGTAAGTCAATGGGCACGGGTCCGTTTTTCACTGACACAATATGGTGCAATTGAAAACGGATCCGTCCCCCATAGACTTTTTTTTTAATGAATAATTCAAACAGATCAGTTATTAACAGATACAAGTGTTTGCATTATTGGTGCGGATCCGTCTGTGCAGATACAAGACGGATCCGCACAAAAAGCGAGTGTGAAAGTACCTTAGTTAGGCTACTTTCACACTAGCGTTCGGGTGTCCGCTCGTGCGCTCCGTTTGAAGGGGCTCACGAGCGGCCCCGAACGCATCCGTCTGGCCCTAATGCATTCTCAGTGGAGGCGGATCCACTGAGAATGCATCAGTCTGCCAGCGCTCAGCCTCCGCTCCGCTCAGTGAGCGGACACCTGAACGCTGCTTGCAGCGTTCGGGTGTCCGCCTGGCCGTGCGGAGGCGAGCGGATCCGTCCAGACTTATAATGGAAGTCAATGGGGACGGATCCGCTTGAAGATGACACCATATGGCTCAATCTTCAAGCGGATCCGTCCCCCATTGACTTTCAATGTAAAGTCTGAACGGATCCGCTCAGGCTACTTTCAGACTTAGAAAATTTTCTAAGTAATAATGCAGACGGATCCGTTCTGAACGGATGCAAACGTCTGCATTATCGGAGCGGATCCGTCTGATGAAACATCAGACGGATCCGCTCCGAACGCTAGTGTGAAAGTAGCCTTACACAATATTTTACTTGCCTTTTTTCCCCCCAAAACTCTGCAAGCTCATCCCTTTCCTTCTTGATTGACAGAGCCAGATTCCTTCAGTCATGTCGCCTTGTCTGGTCAGTCAAAGAGACGGAGGGTTGCCAGAAGAAGCAGGAGGTGTAAGGGTGCACAGAGTGGCTTGGGCCCACCCTTAGTGCTCTTAAATGGGTTGTACCCTTGCATGGCCAAAATGGGAATAACCACAGTAACCGCGGGTCAGGGGAGGCGGAGTATCGGTAATGGCCAGGCAGTCCATACCAGTGAATGGGAGCTGCGCAAATAGCAATAGCACAACGGGCTACGCTATTTCCCTAACTCAACTGTCTCCAGTTGTCCCTCCATGGAACTCTTTTGGTAGGCTCCATTCTTTGTATACCAGGCACATCCCACACGACCCACTGTTTCAGAGATGCGCTCACCCAGTTGTCTAGCCATCACGTCGTCTCAGATTCTTAACGCTTGTCTATTTATCCTGCTTCCAACACGTCCATTTCAAGAACTGACTGTTGCTGCCAAATATCTCCCACCCCTTGACCAGTGTCACAGGACAACTGATGGCATTCACTTCACCTGTCAGTATTATCAATGCTATGGCTGACTCGTGTATTAACCAATACTGGAAATATATATACCTATGGTGTGTAAAACTTGTCTCTGTAACCAGGGCAGCACTGAAAGACACAATCCAGTTTTGTGCAAATTGGGATGCAATGACATGAACATGGACCCCTTCCCAGCCTGGACCAGTCCTGTTTGAATGGGGCGATGGTCAGGCATTCGCAATGCATAGACTGAGAGGAGCAGAAACGACAGCTGCTCCATTCAAACATGGTGCAGTGAGAAGGAATGAAGGCTCGGGACCCCCAATGCTAGGAATCTGTGCAGGATCCAGAGATCAGACATTTAGCACGTATCCTGTCACTTTTATGCAAGAGACTTTTTTCCTTTCATTTAAATTTAAACAAAGGAACAAAAAAATTAAAAATCATCGTGGCACCAGGACAAAATGCCCATTACATTCCCACCCTTGGCCTTCAAAAACCAGCATATAAAGAAATACTTTGTAAATCCACGCTCCAGTGTTGGGGTTGGGGAGTGGTGCCCAAATAGTTCTTCCTGGACCAGAAATACTGGTGGCATGCATCAATACACACCCGTCTGAAGCACAAGAAGTAGAATAATAAAAGATCTTGTTGCTGGAAAACCCCCCGAAAAAAAAAAAGTATTCATTATGGAGTCTGAAGGACTCCCTAAAGAATAATCACAATGTATTACGCCTGCTTCCACTGCCATTTCCTTTTTAGGTTTCTGTCACCACTTCTCAATGGAGTGGGGTTGGGGGGGGGGGGGGGGGGGAATTGAGAGTGCAAAAGAATAAACCAAAAGAAAAGAATCCTCCATGACGGCATATCATGAGAGATGACCTGCCTCCTACAGGTAGGGACAGGAAGAATAAATTTGACCCTCTTCCAGCTCCTCCTCAGTGTCTTTCTGGACCGACAGCCTACAGAGTCATTTCCTCATATATGTATAAAAAATATTTTTTTACGTGGTAATAACTTTGGAACGCTTTCACTTATCCAAGCCATTCAGAGATTGTTTTCTCGTTAAACATTGTACTTCATGACGTCATAAATTTGAGTCAATATATTTCACCTTTATTTATGAAAAAAATCCCCAAATTACCAAAAATGTGCAATTTTCTAAATTTCAATTTCACTGTTTTTAAAACAGATACCTCATAAAATATTTATTACTTAACATTCCCCATATGTCTACTTTATGTTGGCATCATTTTGTAAATGTCATTTTATTTTTTAGGACGTAACAAGGATTAGAATTTTAGAAGCAATTCTTACATTTTTTAAGAAAATGTCCAAAACCCACTTTTTAAAAGGACCAGTTCAGGTCTGAAGTCACTTTGTGGGGCTTACATAGTGGAAACCCCCATAAATGACCCCATTGTAGAAACTACACCCCTCACGTTACTCAAAACTGATTTTACAAAGTTTGTTAACCCTTTAGGTGTTCCACAAGATATAAAGGAAAATGGCGATTTTCCATTTTAATCCATTTTTTTCTTTAGCAAATCGAGAGTTCACAGCCAAACAAAACATAATATTTATTACCCTGGTTCTGCGGTTTACGTAAACACCCCACATGTGGTCATAAACTGATGTAAGGGCATACAGCAGGGCACAGAAGAAAAGGAGAGCGATATGATTTACTGAAGGCAGATTTTGCTGAACTGGTTTTTAGATGCCATGTTCCATTTGAAGCCCCCCTGAAGCACCCGTACAGTAGAAACTCCCCCAGAAAGTGACCCTATTTTGGAAACTAGGGGATAAGGTGCCAGGTTTATTGGTACTATTTTGGGGTACATATGATTTTTAATTGCTCTAAATTACGTTTTTTTGAGAGGCAAGGTAACCAAAAAATGGCAGTATTGGCACCGTTTTTATTTTTTTTACAACATTCATCTGACAGAGTAGATCATGTGATATTTTTATAGAGCAGGTTGTTACAGACGCAATGATATCAAATAGGTCTACTTTCTTTGTTTCAGTTTTACATAATAAAGCATTTTTGAAAAAAAAAAATATGTTTTTGTGTCTCAATTTTCTGAACACCTTTTTTTCTTCTGCCGATCGTCTTGTGCAGGGGGCTTGTTTTTTTGCAGGGAGAGTTGACATTTTTATTGGTACCATTTTTGGGTACATATGATTTTTTGATCATTTATTTAAACGCTTTATGGGGCAAGGTGACCAAAATCTTGGTTGTTTTAGCAGTTTTTATTTATTTAATTTTACAGCATTCACCTGAGAGGTTAGGTCATGTGACATTTTTATAGAGCAGATCTTTACGGACGTGGCAATACCCAATATGTATACTTTCACATTTATTTAAGTTTTACAAAATAATAGCATTTTTTAAACCAAAAAAATGATGTTTTAGTGTCTCCATAGTCTGAGAGCCATAGCTTTTTAATTTTTTGACCAATTGTCTTAGTTAGGGTCTCATTTTTTGCGGGATGAGGTCCCAGTTTGATTGGTACTATTTTGAGTGGCATACGCCTTTTTCATTGCTTGGTGTTGCACTTTATGTGATGTTAGGTGACAAAAAAATATACCCAATATGTATTTTCTATTTATTTCACTTTAACACTATAATTGTGTTAAAGTGAATAACAGTTTTGAAGCAAAAAAAATCATTTTAGTGTCTCCATTGTCTGAGTGTCATAGATTTTTTTATTTTTTTACCGATTGTCTTAGGTAGGGCCTAATTTTTTGCGGGATGAGGTGACGGTTTAATTGGTACTATTTTGGGGGGCATATGCCTTTTTGATCGCTTGGTGTTGCAATTTTTGTGAAGTAAGGTGACAAAAAATTGCTTTTTTTGGCATAGTTTTTATTTTATATTTTTTTTTTACGGTGTTCACCTGAGGGGTTAGGTCATGTGATATTTTTATAGAGCTGGTTGTTACGGACTAGGCGATACCTAATATGTATACATTTTTTAAACAAAAAAATGATGTTTTATTGTCTCCATGTTCTGAGAGCTATAGTTTATTTATTAAGCGATTTTCTTATGTAGGGGCTCATTTTTTGCGGGATGAGGTGACTGTTTTATTGGTACCATTTTATGGGACATACGCCTTTTTGATCACTTGGTGTTGCACTTTTTGTGATGTAAGGTGTGTCCCCCATAAGGTCATACAAGACCTCTGGGGGACAACATTTAACAGCAAACACCCCCCCCCCCCACACACACTATTGATTTCTCCTGTAACTGGGGCTGACATAGTAGCCCCAGTTACAGGGGAAATACAGCCCCCAGAGAGGCTGTACAGTCCTACACAGCGCTGTACAGCCTCAGTGCAGGGCTGATCGTGGTCTATAGAAGACCCGACAGATCCTGCACTCTCCCGGCGGTCACATGACCACCGGGCCGGGACAGGAAGCGCTGAGTGCTGTGTATGCAGCGATCTAGAAGGCAGGGACACACAGACAGCGGGCCCCTGACACAGCAGCTGCACGATTAGCGTGCAGCTGCGATCTCTGAATGAACGTTTCAGAACCACTAACCGGACGTTTATAGTCAACGGGCAGATCTGAAGTGGTTAATAAATGTATGAGGGCTTGACCACGTTGCTGCCCTACAGATTTGTTCTAATGAAGCGCTTGCTCTCTCAGCCCAGGTGTCACGGTAGGTAAGATAAGGGAAGGAAACAGAACACGGCAAAGCAGACAAAACAACTGACTAGGCCCCAAATTCTAGGGAACAAAGGGGTCACCTCCGAGCAATCCCTAAAACACTTTCCCTAAGCTGCTATGCCCATGTGCATATCTCGATGGTAGATATGCACATGCCCACGTACCTAGGACTATAACACACTAAACCAAACCCTCAGCTGTAGGGAAGAGAGAAAGAGACACCCAGCTCCTTCAATAACCGAAGGAGCTAGAGTCACCCCAGAGGCCTAGTAAAAACAGACACAGAAGGAAAAAGGGAAAAGGATTTATCTAGAGAGGTGTTGTAGCAGACGATCCACCAAACTTCCAGAGCTCACACAAGGCAGAACTATAACCCGCAAAGGCTATAGGGAGAGGGAGGAATAAATAGCCTCACCAATTACCTTAAGAACAACACCTGGGAGGAGGTAGGATTCTGTTCAAACCCACAACAAAACAAACTGTCAGATCGAGTCACGTGCAGCAACTCTGACAGATCTCCTCAGAACACCCACAGGGCAGGGCGTGACACTAGGATGCTGAAACAGATCTTGTAGAGTGGGCTGTAAAAGATTTTGGTGGAATTTTCCTTGGGACTTATAGGATTCTGAGATGGCCATTTTTATCCATCTAGACAATGAGTTGTTTGTGGCCTTATGCCCCTTATGTGCTCCACTGAACTGAATGAATATGTAGTCCGTTTTTCTGAACGTTTTTGGGATTTCTAGATAAAGCAAAACAGCCCTACGCACGTCTAGCCTGTGGAACTTCTCTTTCTGTTTTTGGATTTGAACAAAATGATGGGACAATAATTTCCTCTTGTCTGTGGAAATTTGATACAACTTTACGAAGAAATTAATTATCTAATCTGAAAACAATCCTGTCTGAAAACACAATACAGAAGGGTTCCACTATTTTTAGAGCTTGAATTTCGCTTACTCTACGTGCTGAGGTAATTGCCACCAAAAATAAGGTCTTCAGTGACAAATACCTCAGAGGCTTCTGACAAGGGTTCAAAGGGGGCATTTATCAGTCCTGATAGCACTAAACTGAGGTCCCAGGGGGAAACAGTAGATCTTAGGAATGGCCTTAGTCTACTTTCACACTCGCGTTTAGGCTTTCCGGTTCAGGGGTCTCACAAGCGGTCCAAAACGGCTCAGTTTGCATTCTAATGCATTCTGAATGGAAAATGATCCGCTCAGAATGCATCAGTCTCCATTCAGCTTTGGAGACGGACACCAAAACGCTGCTTGCAGCGTTTGTGTCCATCTGATGAAACTGAGCCAAACGAATCTGTGACTATTCACTTTCAATAGTGTTCAAGACGGATCCGTCTCGGCTATGTTAAAGATAATACAAATGGATCCGTTCTGAACGGATGCAGACAGTTGTATTATCTGAACGGATCGGCACAAAACGCAAGTGTGAAAGTAGCCTTAACCTGTCTGCCCCCTTCAAAAAACGGATAACCCATGGGTGGTCCGCAATTTTTTCATCAAACACAGCACTTAATGCTGATATGTGTACCCTTAATGTATTCGGACGTAATCCCTTCTCAAATCCTGTTTGCAGGAATCCTAAAACTGCTTGAACAGAAAAATTCTGAGAAGAGACCTTAGCTCGAACACACCAACTACAGAGACTCCTCCAAACTTTAGAGTCAATTTGGGAAGTCACTTCTTTCCTGCTGGCCGTCATGGTGTCAATAATGGCATCCAATAAACCCCTAGACCTCAATATCACCCTTTCAAGTTCCATGCTGCCAGATGTAACCTTTCTACTTTGGGATGACAGATAGGACCCTGCGACAACAAATCTTGTTCCAGGGAAGAATCTATGGGCTCTGAACTGACAGGTTCTTCAGCAAGGGGAACCATGGCTTTTTCGGCCACAGAGGATCTATCAAAATAGCATGGGCCCTGTCTAGCCGGATCTTTTCTAGTACCCTGGGAATTAGCTGAAGAGGGCGGAGGGCATATGCCAGTTGAAAGTGCCACTTCTGTGACCGCATCCACATCCATGTTCCCGTCGAAGGAGTTCAGGGAAAATAACTTTTCTAATTTTGCGTTTGCTGCTGAGGCAAATACATCCACTTATGGGGTCCCCCATAATTCTGTGATCTGAAGAAAAACCAGGTTTTTCTAGGCTCCATTCTGTTGATCTTAGTGAAGTTCTGCTTAAAAAGTCCGCCTTTGTGTATAGGGATCCTTTTAGGTGTATAGCTGACAGGGATCTTAAGTGAACTTCCGCCCAAGATTTTTTTTTTTCTGTTAAAAGGTTCAGAGCTAAGTTTCTTGTTCCTCCGTGATGATTTAGGTAGGCAACTACTGTTGTGTTGTCCGTCCTTACTTGAATGTCCTTTCCTTTTATGTAATAAGACAATGCCTTTATCGCTTCCCAGACAGCCGCCAACCCTCTCTGATTTGAAGAGAGGGGTCTCTGACTGTCAGACCATGGTCCTTGGAAAGAGATGAGAGCAGTGCGCTCCCCATCACTAAAGGCTTGCATCTGTAGTAATAACTATCAGATGTTCAGGATTCCAGGGGACCCCTCTCATCAGATATTCAGGATTTTTCCACCACTGCAGGGACTGATTTACTAGTAAGGAAATTTGAACTACCCCCTCTAACGATTCCTGACTTCTGTTCCAACACCCTAATATCCACTGTTGTAGAATCAGAGTGTGGAACTGTGCCCATTTTACTGCCGGGATGCACGAAGTCAAAGAACCTAGTAGCTTCATAGCCTCCCCGATTGTGCATACAGATTGATTTTGAAATCTCAAGACCTTTTTCGCTTATCCCCATCACCTTCTGAGTTGGAAGAAATGGTTCTTGAAGAGTAGAATCTAGACTGACCCCTAAAAACGTTAAATTCTGAGATGGGCAAGAATTCGATTTTTTTCCAGTTTACTATCCAACCTGTCTGATAAAGGGTCTGACAAGTTATGAACAAATAGTTTTCCAGTGTTTGTTTTGAGCCGCCTACAGATCGCCCAAGTAGGGAACGATTAGGATGTTCCGCCTTCTTAAGTGAGCCACCACCTCTAGCATTACTTTGGAATCACCTCAGCCCGAGGGTGTTTACCAAAGGGAAGTACTTGGAACTGGAAATTATGTAGTTTTTTTCCCCCAAAAAAACTGCTATGCGGAGAAATTTCTGAGCTTTCTTGCATACAGGAATATGGTAATATGCATCTTTTAGATCTATAGATGCCAAAAAAATCTCCTTCTTTTAACAGATTTATTGTGGATCTTATGGTCTCCATTTTTAATGTCGTATTTTATGAACCCGTTCAGGCTTTTTAGGTTTATTATTAGTCGGAACCCTCCATCTGTTTTTTTTGTTTTACCAGAAAGACTGTTGAATAATAGCCCTTTTTTTGTTGTGAGAAAAGAACCAGGATAATAGCTTTTTAACCAAGAGATTCCGAATCCCTTCTTCCAATTTTTCTTATAAGAAGGCCGATCTTTGAATTGGGGTTACCTTGAAGACCTTTAAGGGAGGAGGAAAACGAAAAGTAATATGGTAACCTTTTGCAATAATGTTTAGTACCCAAGGATTTACAGTGATCTCCTCCCATTCTTTTACAAAAAACTTTATTCTTCCTTCCACCTGAAACCTGGCGTCAGTTTGGAAGATTCTGTATTTGTTGGGGTAAACAAGAAGCCTCCGTTTCCAATCTTTAGATTTTTTACTTTGGACCAGTGTGTTTCCCTAGTGATCTTTTTGCCTGAAAAGGTACCCCCTTTTTTAACTCTTCAAAGAGGACATTTTCTTTTATTTGTATCCTTAGGAAAGAACTTTTTAGAGTCCGAAGCCTTTTCTAAAGTGCTTTCTAAATCTTCGCCAAACATCAAGTTTCCATGAAAAGGTAAACTACATAATTTCATCTTGGAACTGATGTCACCTGTCCAACATTTCAACCAAAGTGCTCTTCTAGCCACTACTGCTAGTCTAGTGGATTTTGCTGCCATTCTGACTGACTGCCATAGAATCAGACAAGAAATCCACTGCTTTTAAAAGCAAAGGGAAGGAGTCTTTTATAGTGTGTCATAAGCAGCTCCTTCTTTTTGTAGAGCTTCTAACTGCAATAACCACCTTTTCAAAGCTCTAGATACAGGCGTGGCAGCAAGATTATGTTTGAATAGAGCAGCGCAAGCCTTCCTGGTCTTTTTTAAAGTCTGATCGCTTTCTTATCCATGGGGTCTTTTAGGGTCCCCATGTCTTCAAATCTAAGTGCATTTGCCCCTTTGACCAATTTTGACAGAGACACATTAACTTTAGGGCAGGATGTTAGCAAGGCCTCATCCTCTTCACTAAAGGGGAGGTGACGTCTCATAGTTTTCGGGATAAATAATTTTCTATCCTGAGTTTTCCATTCTCTTTTTACTAATTCCTGCATGTTTTTGTGGACTCTTTTGTTCCAGTCCACTAAATATTTGATCTTGGACGGACCGATGGACTTTCTCATTCGAGAGATCCATAGTCGCCCTGACCGCTTTGACTAACTCTTTTGTATCTTCAGAAGAGAAGAGAAAGCTTTTGAATTCTGAATCAGGTGCAGATGAATCCAAAGAGTCCAGATCCTCTTCCTGTTCTGAATCTGCAGATGACGAACTGGAGACACTCATTTTAAGATCCCTATGTTTTGAGCTAGATGTCCCCGGATAAGCTATAGGATTTTCAGCTAGGTCAGACCTCATCTCTTCCCTAATACACTGCTCAAAAAAATAAAGGGAACACTTAAACAACACAATGTAACTCCAAGTCAATCACAATTCTGTGAAATCAAACTGTCCACTTAAGAAGCAACACTGAGTGACAATCAATTTCACATGCTGTTGTGCAAATGGGATAGACAACAGGTGGAAATTATAGGCAATTAGCAAGACACCCCCAATAAAGGAATGGTTCTGCAGGTGGTGATCACAGACCACTTCTCAGTTCCTATGCTTCCTGGCTGATGTTTTAGTCACTTTTGAATGCTGGCGGTGCTTTCACTCTAGTGGTAGCATGAGACGCAGTCTACAACCCACACAAGTGGCTCAGGTAGTGCAGCTTATCCAGGATGGCACATCAATGCGAGCTGTGGCAAGAAGGTTTGCTGTGTCTGTCAGCGTAGTGTCCAGAGCATGGAGGCGCTACCAGGAGACAGGCCAGTACATCGGGAGACGTGGAGGAGGCCGTAGGAGGACAACAACCCAGCAGCAGGACCGCTACCTCCGCCTTTGTGCAAGGAGGAACAGGAGGAGCACTGCCAGAGCCCTGCAAAATGACCTCTAGCAGGCCACAAATGTGCATCTGTCTGCTCAAACGGTCAGAAACTGACTCCATGAGGGTGATATGAGGGCCCGACGTCCACAGGTGGGGGTTGTGCTTACAGCCCAACACTGTGCAGGACGTTTGGCATTTGCCAGAGAACACCAAGATTGGCAAATTCGCCACTAGCACCCTGTGCTCTTCACAGATGAAAGCAGGTTCACACTGAGCACATGTGACAGACGTGACAGAGTCTTGAGACGCAGTGGAGAATGTTCTGCTGCCTGAAAGATCCTCCAGCATGACCGGTTTGGCATTGGGTCAGTAATGGTGTGGGGTGGCATTTCTTTGGAGGGCCGCACAGCCCTCCATGTGCTCGCACAGGTAGCCTGACTGCCATTAGGTACCAAGATGAGATCCTCAGACCCCTTGTGAGACCATATGCTGGTACTGTTGGCCCTGTGTTCCTCCTAATGCAAGACAATGCTAGACCTCATGTGGCTGGAGTGTGTCAGCAGTTCCTGCAAGACGAAGGCATTGATGCTAAGGACTGGCCCGCCCGTTCCCCAGACCTGAATCCAATTGAGCACATCTGGGACATCATGTCTCGCTCTATCCACCAACGTCACGTTGCACCACAGACTGTCCAGGAGTTGGCAGACGCTTTAGTCCAGGTCTGGGAGGAGATCCCTCAGGAGACCGTCCGCCACCTCATCAGGAGCATGCACAGGCGTTGTAGGGAGGTCATACAGGCACGTGGAGGCCACACACACTACTGAGCCTCATTTTGACTTGTTTTAAGGACATTACATCAAAGTTTGATCAGCCTGTAATGTGTTTTTCCACTTTAATTTTGAGGGTGACTCCAAATCCAGACCCCCATGGGTTGAAAATTTGATTTCCATTTATTTTTTTTGTGTGATTTTGTTGTCAGCACATTCAACTATGTAAAGAACAAAGTATTTCAGAAGAATATTTAATTAATTCAGATCTAGGATGTGTTATTTTTGTGTTCCCTTTATTTTTTTGAGCAGTGTACATCCCTTAGTTCTTCTATAATAGACGGGACTAGGTCTTTTGCCATATTAGTGATATATTTTTTGCAGAGTTTTTTACTATATGCTTCCCTCATGTGTAAAACGCAGTCCATTTTCTTCTATCCACCGCCTCTGCCTGCTTTAGAACAGAAACTGGCTCATAGCAAGCGGATGATCCATCTCCCATCTGGAGGGACAGGAAGACACTGAGCAGGGTCAAATTTATTCTTCCTGTCCCTACCTGGTTAGAGGCGGGTCATCTCTCATAGTATGCCGTCATGGAGGATGAAATAGAAAAATAAAATTCCTAATTCATTATTCATATAAGAATGGATGCCCGAGACAATTTGGCCGATTCATGTAGATACCATCGGTATTCCAGCTTCTTGATATTGATCAATATCAGATCGTGGCGGTCCCATACCAGAGCAAAGGGCTGCGCAAACCAGCTGATCGGTGAGGGTGGTGCCAAGTGTCAGACCCCATGCGATCTGATATGGATGACCTATCCATTGGATAGGACATCAATATTAAAAAGCTGGCACACCCCTTTAACCCCTTCCTATGACGTACTACTATGTCATGGTAACCACTGAGTTCCTGCAATTTGACGTAATAGTACGTCATAGTGATCGCGTGGGCACCAGAGTGGTGCGCGCATGATCACTGCAGGGGCCCAGCAGTCCGTGGCAGCCGGGCCCCTGCTGTATCCGCCGGCATCGCTGTAAAAGCCGATGCCAGCGGATTAACCCCTTCTATGCCGCGGTCCGCGCTGAACGTGACATAGAAGGGGTTTGTGTCGGGTGAGTGATCACATCGAGTCACCGCGCTGCTGTGGCGGGGACCAGATGCGTCACTAGGCAGCCCGATGACGTGCAGAGGCTGCCCAATGCCTTGCATGGCATCGGGAACTGCCTTCTACGGGTGCCGAGGAGATCCAGCCTCAGGCTGTTAGTGTATGAATTAGTGTCATACACTAACAGGCAATGCAATACAATGCAGATGTATTGTAATGCATTTCAGAGGGTATCAGACCCCCAAAAGTGAACATCATAAATAAAGTAAAGAAAAAAAAAAAGTTAAAAAGAGTGTTTTAAATAAAATAAAGTAATAAAATTAATAAAGTAAAAATGAAAAAAAAAAAACATCCCTTTTTTTAGAATAAAAAAAACAGAAAAAAAAAACACAAAACCCACACATATATTATGAATCGCCGCGTCCGTAATGACCGGCTCTATAAATATATCACATGATCCACCCTGTCCGATAAACACCATAAAAATAAAATTAAAAAAAAACGGTGTAAAAAAAAAAAGCCATTTTTGTCATCTTACATCACAAAAAGTGCAACACCAAGCGATCAAAAAGGCGTATGTCCCACAAAATGGTATCAATAAAACTGTCACCTCATCCCGCAAAAAATGAGCCCCTACCTAAGACAATCGCCCAAATAATAAAAATAAAAATATAGCTCTCAGAACATGGAGACACTAAAACATCATTTTTTTTGTTTCAAAACTGCTAATTGGTACCACAATAGTACCAATTAGACCGTCACCTCATCCCACAAAAAATGAGACCCTACCTAAGAGAATCGGTAAAAAAATAAAAAAAAGCTATGGCTCTCAGACTATGGATACACTAAAATATCATTATTTCGGTTTCAAAAATGCTATTATTGTGTAAAACTTAAATAAATAAGAAAAAGTAGACATCCGTAGGTATTGCCACGTCCGTAACGATCTGCTCTGTAAAAAAGTCACATGACCTAATCCCTCAGGTAAACGCTGTAAAAATAAAAAATAAAAACGGTGCCAAAACATCCATTTTATTGGTTACCTTGCCTCACAAAAAACGTAATATAGAGCAATTAAAAATCATATGTACTCCAAAATAGTACCAATAAAACTGGCACCTTATCCCGTAGTTTCCAAAATGGTCACTTTTTGGAGTTTCTACTGTAGGGGTGCATCAGGGGGGCTTCAAATGGGACATGGCATCTAAAAACTAGTTCAGCTAAATCTGCTTTCCAAAAACCATATGGCGTTCCTTTCCTACTGTGCCCTGCCGTGTGCCAGTACAGCAGTTTACGATCACATGTGGGGTGCTTCTGTAAACCGCAGAATCAGGGTAATAAATATTGAGTTTTATTTGGCTGTTAACCCTTGCTTTGCTACTGGAAAAAAATTGATTAAAAAGTAAAATCTGCCAAAAAAGTGAAATTTTTAAATTTCATCTCCATTTTCCATTAATTCTTGTGGAACACCTAAAGGGTTAACAAAGTTTGTAAAACCGGTTTTGTATACCTTGAGGGGTGTAGTTTCTAAAACGGGGTCATTTTGGGGTGGTTTCTATTATGTAAGCCTCACAAAGTGACTTCAGACCTGAACTGGTCCTTAAAAAGTGGGTTTTGGAAATTTTCCGAAAAATTTCAAGATTTGCTTCCAAACTTCTAAGCCTTCTAACGTCCCAAAAAATAAAATTTTATTTTTAAAATGATCCAAAACATGAAGTAGACATATGGAGAATGTAAAGTAATTACTATCCATTATAAAAGTAGAGAAATTTAAATTGGTAAATTTGGTATTTTTTTATGAATAAAAAGAGATATTTTTTTTTACTCATTTTTACCACTGTCATGAAGTACGATATGTGACGAGAAAAATCTCAGAATGGCCTGTATAAGTAAAAGCGTTTTAAAGTTATTACCACATAAAGTGACATGTCAGATTTGCAAAAAATGGCCTGGGCAGGAAGGTGAAAACAGGCCCGGGGTTGAAGGGGTTAAAAGGGTTGCCTGAGAAAAAAGGCTCACCATTTTTTTCCCCCCGAAACAGTACCATGGGCTGTGTCCGATACTGCAGCTTAGGATCAGCCTAACCTAAGTGAATGGGTTTGAGCTGCATAAGCCTAAGGACAAGGCTGGCTTGTTTCAGAACTCAATGATAAATCCACCAAAGCAAAAAACAACTAAGATCCACCTAAAACATTAGCAGCTTTTACTGAATAACATCAAAAATCCATAAAAAACTAAGGTCCAGCAGACCTACGCGTTTAGCACCCTCGGTGCTTAAAGGGGTTGTGCGGGCTTTTAATATTGATGACCTATCCTCAGGATAGGTCATCAATATCAGATCATGGGGGTCTGAAACCCGGCACCCCCGCCGATCAGCTGTATGAGGAAACGGTGCGCTCAGTGCGCACATGCCGTCCCCCGTCTCTCATACTGTTCACCGCTGCTTTGCCATAGACAGCAGAGGTGAACAGGAAGAGAGACGGGAGACTGTTCGTGCGCACTGCGTGTGAGGTCTCCTCATACAGCCGCGATTGGCCGGGTACCGGGTGTCGTCAGACTCTCGCCGATCTGATATTGATGACCTATCCTGAATTTTCAGTGGTATACTACTGCCAACATTAAAAAGAAAGTCAGAAATACTTAAAAGAACTGTTTTCTAGGAATATGGAGTTAAAAAAAATACTCTTTTCTGACGGAAAAAGTTAATGAACCTATTAGAATGATAAACAAAAGTTATACTTACCATCCGAACCTCCTCCGTTCCAGTGCAGCTGCTCCATCCCCCCCCCCCCCCCCCCCCCTCCCCACCGGGATGACATGCTCGTATACCACATGTGCAATCAGTAGCTTCAGCCTCATTGGTCTTATCCCTTATACTGCTGAGGCCAGTTGATTGGCTGCAGCAGTCACATGTTGTATGCGGGATACCACTGCTGCAGCGGTGAGAGGGGGGGGGGGGGGGGTGATCAGACCGGCAGCAGGTTCATTCAAAGGGAATCTAAACTTAGATGCAGCACATACTGAGGACAAGTGATGAGCAAACAAAACCGAAAAAGTAACGTCAGATGAGTGGCAAGACGTAGACACACGTCGGGCATTGAGCGAAAGGAGTTTTGCACATCTGTGTAGTTTCAGTGTAAAAAGGAAACCGCAATCTCCTTTCCTCCACTATTATCTTCTTACACACAATCTCTGTTGTGCTAGAAACCCCACCTCAATGAGAAGTAGAACAGTTTTTTTGTTTTTTTTTAGGAAACAAAACCGATATTGCATTATGAACCGGCACTGTACAAAACCTTTCATACGCACTTCCTCACAGGGGAAATGCCTTTCACACTCAGCAGAGAGGTTTTCTCTTCATTAATCTAGGGCACTTTTTTTTCAAAGAACATTCAGCCCTTTATGGCTGCAGCGTATTGTTCCGCACATGTATTACATGCCATTTCTGTTCTAGCCCTAGGACAGTATATAAAGCATGTCGTTATGGTTAAGTAACTTCATAGTAATTAATTAAATTTTTTCCACAAG
Source organism: Bufo bufo (assembly GCF_905171765.1). NCBI lineage: Eukaryota > Metazoa > Chordata > Amphibia > Anura > Bufonidae > Bufo > Bufo bufo. The sequence goes on from NC_053392.1 coordinate 120,465,163, forward strand.
AGTTTAAAACTGTAATTTCATAATGTGATTAAAATTTTTTTTATAATGAATGTAATAAATGTTTTTTAAATTGCCTCCCCACCCAAAAAAAGCCACACATTAACTAAAAATGTTTACAAATTCACATATTCGGTATCTGCGCAACTGTAATAACCTGCAGAATTTAATTATTAGTAATTTAGTGTGAAACAGGCACGTAAAAAATAAAACAGAATAAACTGTCAAAATAGTTTTCTATATTTCCACAGCAACAGAAAATGGATATAAATTACACTGTCATTAATATTTACACCGAAACAAGGTAAAAAAAGAAAGTTTATCCCGCATTAAACAAAGACGTCACACAACTACGTCAATGAAAAAAAAAAATATAAAGTTACGACTGCTGAAATGCAGAGAGGCTAGGGCTACTTTCACACCAGCGTTTTTTGCGGATTTGTCATGGATCTGCAAAAACGCTTCCTTTACAATAATATAACTGCATGCATCAGTCATGAACGGATCCGGTTGTATTATGTCTTCTTTAGCCATGACGGATCCGCCATGAACACCATTGAAAGTCAATAGGCGGCGGATCCGTTTTTCTATTGTGTCACCACATCGCGGACAGAAAAACGCTCCTTGCAGCATTATTCTGTCCGCGATGGGAGCGCAACCAAACGTAACGGAATGAATTCTGGTGGACTCCAGTTCGTTCAGTTTTGACACCATTGACAATGAATGGGGACAAAACGTAAGCGTTTTCATCCGCTATTGAGATCCTATGACGGATCTCAGTAGCGGAATTGAAAACGCTATTGTGAAAGTAGCCTTAAACAAACACATTTTGCTGGTCATTAAGGCCTTGTCATTAAGGGGTTAATACAAACTTTCATAGGCCATTTCATTGCCCCATCACTGAGGCCAGTGATTGGCTGCAGCAGTCACATATTGTCAACGTGACATCACTGTCCGGCAAGTACTTATCTAATATTTGTTACAGGTCGGTCCTCTGAGTTGTCCGGCGTCCTCTTGAAATTGGACACCCTCAAGGCTTTAGGCCTGTGCCTTCAAACAATCACATCCCACAGAAGTCAGTCCTTCAGACACTATATATATCTACCAATATGTATTACTGTACAAAGCACTATAGTTATCTCCAGGAGCCACTTGGATTTGCCACACAAAGACAACCTTTATTCAGGAGTCTTCTCACACCCCCAAGACAACAGCTGATCACAGACATTTCCTGTCAGCTTTTACATTACAGACGCAGGAAAAGCAAGGAATTAGGGTACATTCAGAATTAATGTACAGTACATTTTGGGAAACACGATTTAATCATTGAATCTTGCCTCTAGCCAAGCAGTCTGCCTTTACACACGACCACAGGTGTATAAAATCCAGCTCCTAGCCAAGCAGTCTGCCTTTACACATGACCACAGGTGTATAAAATCCAGCTCCCAGCCAAGCAGTCTGCCTTTACACACGACCACAGGTGTATAAAATCCAGCTCCTAGCCAAGCAGTCTGCCTTTACACATGACCACAGGTGTATAAAATCCAGCTCCTAGCCAAGCAGTCTGCCTTTACACATGACCACAGGTGTATAAAATCCAGCTCCCAGCCATGCAGGGTAGCTAAGCGCATAGTACATGAAAGGAGCCCAAATCTCCTCTGGCATTAACATCATACCCTGGGAGCTTCCTGACATGGGTTCCCATGGCTGGGCAGCTGCATGCAAGTCTTAGGCTACTTTCACACTAGCGGGAGCCTTCTCCGGCAGGCTGTTCAGGCGGGGGAACAGTCTGCCAGATCCGTGCTATCGCTAGTGTACGCGTGCCGCTGGAGGTCCGCTCCGGCCCCATTGACTATAATGTGGGCGGGCCAGAGTTCCGGCGGCAGCACGACAAACATGCCGAGAGGCGGCCGGGATAAAACTATGACATTGTTTAAATCTCATCCACTTTGCTGCTACTGTATTCTGCTGTGGATTTTGCTTTTGCAAACCCACAGGATTTCCGCCCCATGTTGATGTACCCTTACAATGGACAAATCGGAGAAATGCACTTCACAATATGTAGAACACAGTAAATGCAACCGACCATATACCGCACAGAAGACCCAAGTCTGGGATATGTTTCTGTTCCACTTGGACCTGCAAGAGCAATGAATTCAGGGAACTGACCACCACCAGATTAGTCAGTGTGGTGTCGGACCCCTGCTGAGGCGACACTGATGGCCGATCCTGACATCAATATCAAAATCCTGAACAAGCCATTCCTATGTAGTTACGACTATGGACATTGAAGAATAAATCTTTGTGACAGTTCTCCTGCACACTGCAGCAGGTTTCTCCCCCTGTATTAGCTCCACGCACCTAGCAGCAGAGCATCTGTAACCAATACACTGGTTTTTTATACACACATTAAGGCCCCCTGCACACGAACGTGTGCTTCCCGTTGCCGTATTGCAGATCCGCAATACACGGGTGCCATTCCGTGGGCATTCCGCATCACGGATGCGGACCCATTCACTTGAATGGGTCTGCAAATCCGGAGATGTGGAATGGTAGCACGGAGTGCTCCCGTGGGGTTTCGTCCTGTACTTCCGTTCCGCAAAAAAGATAGGACATGTTCTATCTTTTTGCAGAACGGCCGGATCGCGGACCCATTCAAGTGAATGGGTACACGATCCGCTGCGGCTGCCCCACGGACTGTGTTCGTGCATTGCGCCCCGCATTTTGCGGGCCGCAGCACGACCACGGGGTGCACACGTTCGTGTGCAGGGGGCCTAATGTCCCTGGTCTCTGTGATTTATTGACGTATGAAAGAGGCCCAATACGGCCACATTGCAGATCCGCGTTGTACAGATTTTTTATATGGTGACCACAGGCCGCCATGGACCCACATTGTACTTATGTGTGCCTCCAACTTACAGCGGGTTTCCAAATTCGGCAAAGAGATAAAGAAAAAAACCTCACCTTATGAATGTTCTACTGCCCTAGTCTGGGCCGGGCCTGCGGTGGTCACGTGCCATTCATCAGTCACATGCCCACTACAGCCAATCACTGGTCTCAGTGGTCACGTGCCGTTCATGCACATGTGGGCCGCTGACATTAGGCTAGTTTCACACTTATGTTTATCAGAGAACAGGCTGCCAGAATTCACCGGATCTGGCCAGGCTGGATGCTGCTGTGCACCGCCGGACCCCACTGACTTTAATGGGATTTGCAGGGATCAGGATGATTTAAACCAGACAAAAAATGGTGCATGCATGTTTTTGTCCAGTCATACTGGAAACTGGCCGAATCCCCACCAAATCCCATTACAGGTGAAACGCGAAAAATTTGAATATCGTGCAAAGTTCATTTATTTCAGTAATGCAACTTAAAAGGTGAAACTAACATATGAGACAGACTCATTACATGCAAAGCGAGATATTTCAAGCCTTTATTTGTTATAATTTGGATGATTATGGTTTTCTCAGGTACCCTTTGCTCAGGGGGTATGGATTAATTAGCTGACTAGAGTGTGACACTTTGAGCCTAGAATATTGAACCTTTTCACAAAATTCTAATTTTAAGCTCCATTAATGCAATTTGTTTTAATTTGCATTACTGAAATAAATGGACTTTTGCACGATATTCAAATTTTTCGATTTTCACCTGTATAGTTTCTCTCTGCCAGATCCAATAAATGCAAGTGTGAAACTAGCCTTAGTGAGTGGCTGCAGCAGTCACACATGCACGATGAATGGCACGTGACCACTGCAGGCCTAGCAAGGATTAGATGGGGCCTGCGCTACCGGAGGAGCCATGTCATTTATGATGAGACGCAGGCCTCGTCATAAATTACATGGCTCCTACAGCAGTCTGTGAGCCAGAATGAAATCTCTGAGCTGCCATAGATTTCAGTCATTTGCACCAGTTTCTGGTGTAAATAATGATGAATGCGACGAGGCCAATGGCACGACCCTCGCCATACCCCCTTTTTTGAAATGGCGTAAAATGCCAACTGAAACTAGGAAAGTTGCAATGGCTTTGAAAAGTCGTAACTTTTCTACGCCAAAAATAGTTTTTCTAATTTTGACTTTGACACTGCATAATATCCCAGAGCTGTATTCACAATTCTGCTTGTTGCCATTGAAAACCGTGTACAAGACTATCGTCAAACACACCCCTAAAGGTCAAACTACACAGCAGATTTTCTATACCGAATCTGCTTCATGTTTCATGCATTGCAAAGGGTGTTAAATGTGTTATTTGGTTTCATTTCAAGTGGGAACCACATGAAATGATGAACAGGCAGGAACTTACCTGATGCATCCCAAGTAGTGTTGAGCGAACTTGTGTTTTAAGTTCGGCGTCTAAAGTTCGGGTTATCGAAGAATCGCGTTATGGATTCCGCTACCACGGACCATAATAGAAATCAGAATCCATAACGGGATTCTTCAATAACCCGAACTTTAGATGCCGAACTTAAAACACAAGTTCGCTCAACACTAATCCCAAGCTGTCGCTCCCATTCTCCCAGCTGGGTTCTATTCACCTGGCTGCAGTGGTGACGTCATGTTGCCAGTGCAGCCAATCACTGGCTTCACCGTACAAAGACAATAATTGGCTGCAGCCGTCATGTGTTACCGACATTACATCCCCACTGCATCTGGGTAGATACAGCCCAGCTGGGTAAGGGAAGTACTCACGTGTTCTTTATTTCAGGTGGATCCCAAGGGTTTCCTCTTGAAACTCGGTGACCCCTTTAAGGGTGACTGCAAACAGTCCGGATTATTTACCATGCGGATTTCATATGGGTAAACCACAGCATAATACAGTACCAGCAAAGTGTATGAGATTAGACAGATCTCATGTACACTTTGCTTTTGCTCAGGTGCAGACATTGACCTGCTGTGCAGATTTTGAAATCTGCAGGTTTTTTCTTTTTTTTTTTTTCGTGCAGATTTCAACCTTTTGAATGGAAGTGCGAGATCTGCAAAAAATCAGCATCAATTCCGCACCAAAAAACACACAAAAAAAATGCATAAAAACGCAATAAATAGTGTGGATTTCTATATTTTTTTTTGTGCTGTTTTGGTTCAGATTTCTTGCAGTTTTTCTGCACATTAATCTGCACCGTGTGCAGCCACCCTACAGCATATCCATATGTCATAGACACATATCAAAGAGTTTTGATCGGTGTGGGTCTGGGTGCTGAAAGCCCCACTGATCCCTAGAACGAGGAGACAATAGCTCTCATAGAGCTCGATATGTGAGCGCTTGTCTCTCCTCGTTCCAGTGATCGATGGGAAGTCTCAGCGCTCAGACTCCCACCGATCAAAACTATACGTCTCGATGACATAATTTTTTTTTTCAAAGTACAGTGACACTTTAAAATCAATTTAGCACGTGGATGCAAATTCTTGTGTCGCGTGACTTCTTGTCGTAGAAAAGTTTTTTTGTAATGGTAGTCATGCGGTGACTGCGATGCGACAGTCACGAAAATATCTGACTTGAACGGATATTTTGTGACTGTCGCAGTCTCAGCACGTTGCATTGCGACACCATTGACATTACAAAAAAAGTGGCATGACTTTTCTGCAACAAGAAGTCGCTTTTAGGTCGCCGGACCCTTAAAATAGGATGCAGCCTAACTGCGATCCTATCATACAGTGGATTACTGAGGTGGTAGAGAGCCGAAATACGTTAACCACAGTCTTCTACAGGCCCGTACGACGCACCGGAAACTTTTACTCACGGATTCCGTATGAATCTAGGAGGGGGAAAACATCGTATCACGCTCCAATGCATGCCGATGGCAGCGGACATCAGTTCTTACATTCTCCGCATTACAATTTGTATATTCTGCTTGACGTTATCAATGCATGTTATCAAGATGATTAAAGATGAGCGCACACTACACAAACAAGCAGCAGAATCACTGAAAAGAGAGCAAATCCCAGCTAGAATGCCCCTTACGGGCTCACCGACACAACCGGGGTCCACCCAGACACAGCTAGCCATACACTGGAACAGAAGAGGTGCAGGGCAGCTTTTGACAAGCAGCATGTGAATAGCAAATGGACTGAAAATCGTGGTGCAAAGTAGCACTATATGACGGGGAACTCTAAATGAACTAAACACAAAAGATTTAAATAAAAATAAAAATAGTATAGTCTCAATCGTCCTCAATGTAAAGGCAGCTCCAGTCAGATGCTTTAGCACAGGGACATCAAACTAGTGACCCTCCAGCTTTTGCAAAACTACAACTCCCAGCATGCCCTGATAGCTGTAGGCTGTCCAGGCATGATGGAAGTTGTAGTTCTGCAACAGCTGGAGAGTCACAGGTTTAACGTCCATGCTCTAGCCTAAGACAATAATATTCTTTATCAGAGGTTGGTGGTCCACCTCATCAGTATGTAGTATCTATCCTCTGGCCCTCCAAATCCTGGCTCTTCACTATTCTCAGTATACTGCTCCTACTGACCTAACCAGGACCTGCATACAGCTGCACTCTGCTCCTACTGATCTAACCAGGACCTGTATACAGCTGCACTCTGCTCCTACTGATCTAACCAGGACCTGCATACAGCTGCACTCTGCTCCTACTGATCTAACCAGGACCTGTATATAGCTGCACTCTGCTCCTACTGATCTAACCAGGACCTGCATACAGCTGCACTCTGCTCCTACTGATCGGACCAGGACCTGTATACAGCTGCACTCTGCTCCTACTGATCGGACCAGGACCTGTATACAGCTGCACTCTGCTCCTACTGATCGGACCAGGACCTGTATACAGCTGCACTCTGCTCCTACTGATCGGACCAGGACCTGTATACAGCTGCACTCTGCTCCTACTGATCGGACCAGGACCTGTATACAGCTGCACTCTGCTCCTACTGATCGGACCAGGACCTGTATACAGCTGCACTCTGCTCCTACTGATCGGACCAGGACCTGTATACAGCTGCACTCTGCTCCTACTGATCGGACCAGGACCTGTATACAGCTGCACTCTGCTCCTACTGATCGGACCAGGACCTGTATACAGCTGCACTCTGCTCCTACTGATCGGACCAGGACCTGTATACAGCTGCACTCTGCTCCTACTGATCGGACCAGGACCTGTATACAGCTGCACTCTGCTCCTACTGATCGGACCAGGACCTGTATACAGCTGCACTCTGCTCCTACTGATCGGACCAGGACCTGTATACAGCTGCACTCTGCTCCTACTGATCGGACCAGGACCTGTATACAGCTGCACTCTGCTCCTACTGATCGGACCAGGACCTGTATACAGCTGCACTCTGCTCCTACTGATCGGACCAGGACCTGTATACAGCTGCACTCTGTTCCTACTGACAAAACAAGGAGCTGTATACAGCTGTACACTGCTCGTACTGACAAAACCAGGACCTGTATACAGCTGCACACTGCTCGTACTGACAAAACCAGGACCTGTATACTGCTCCTACTGACAAAACCAAAACCCATATACAGCTGCATACTGC